>NC_088295.1:87805790-88109126 GCF_032854445.1 Liolophura sinensis | reverse complement strand
GTTAGGCAGTTATTATTCAGTCCTTGTTTATAATTCAGACGCGATGTGGCCATTCGGCTTATCATTCAAAATGTCATCCTCAGTTCAATTCGACCTACTTCTCTGTCTTGTGAAACGATGGTCTCCTGGGAAGCTAAAGCTCCACAGTTCATACCGTAGAGGAGGTTAGTGTAAGCTACAGCTCTCAGTTCATACGTAGCGGAGATCAGAGTAAACTAGACCTCTCAGTTCATGCTGCAGCGGAGGTCAGTGTAAGCCACAGCTCACAGTTCAAACCGTAGCGGAGGTCAGTGTTAGCTACAGCTCTCAGTTCAAACCGCAGCGGAGGTCAGTGAAAGCTACAGCTCTCAGTTCATACCGTAGCGGAGATCATTGTAAGCTACATCTCGGGTCGAAAATGGCTGCTATGTGCGACAAGATGTCCAAGGGATTTTCATTTAAATGTGTACAGGCTATTAATGATTTGTCTATACTGTCGGCATATACCAGATGCCCTCATCATATGCTGAAACGAAATAACAATATGATATTAAATGCAATTCTTTGGATAGAAGGACGTAACAAGAGGATCTTTTCACAGTGTATGCCTTTCTGCTTATTATTATGTGAATCAATATTCACATTAATCATTATTATTATTGTAAACTTCCTCTGGTTTATTCTGTATAATAGATGCGTATGTGATACCTAAAATCATCTCAAATTAGCACACGTCATGTAATTCGTTTTATTTAGCAACGCATTTTTGTTTTCAGAAGACAGTGTGGTCGAATTATAGTCTACATACAAGAACCCCTTTGACTAGAACGTGTACACTGCCTGATAACCACAGATTACAATGTCCATTGTGATAAGCGGTAGTGTGTGTCTATCCCCGAGCCGCCAGCCTCTCCCCCGACAATACCTATCCCTCACCCTCATGGCCGATAACAGTCCCCGTGCTAGATAAAGGTGTTATTGTTCTAAACCTCAGTGGGTTAAAAAGTGCAAGCTGTAAACTCCATTCCCCAATTCCGTTTGTTATATTTGATTAGTCATTATCGTTATGCGACAATAATAATATTGTTTATGCTCTGTATTTCATATGCAATAATTATAATTATCCCTCTCAAGGCGAGGTTGCAACACACTGTCCGTCATAGGCAATAATCACAATTATCCCTCTCCATGCCATATAGCGACACAATGTCCGTCATAGGCAATAATCATAATTATCCCTCTCCATACCATATACACACTGTCCGTCATAGGCAATAATCATAATTATCCCTCTCCATACCATATACACACTGTCCGTCATAGGCAATAATCATAATTATCCCTCTCCATACCATATACACACTGTCCGTCATAGGCAATAATCACTATTATCCCTCTCCATACCATATACACACTGTCCGTCATAGGCAGTAATCACAATTATTCCTCTCCATGTGAGGTAGACACACTGTCCGTCATAGGCGATAATCACCAGTGCCTGACTGAGTGGGTTAGACTCGATTAGGTTCTGGTTCACCGGTGCCTGACTGAGTGGGTTAGACTAAATTAGGTCCTGGTTCACCGATGACTGTCTGGGTGGGTAAGACTCGATTAGCTCCTGGTTCACCGGTGACTGACTGGGTGGGTTAGACTAAATTAGGTCCTGGTTCACCGGTGACTGACTGAGTGGGTTTAGACTAAATAAGGTCCTGGTTTACCGGTGACTGACTGAGTGGGTTAGACTCAATGAAATCCTGGTTCCCCCGGTGACTGACTGAGTGGGTTAGACTCAAATAGGTGTTTGTCAGTGTTGTGAAACATTTTAGGAATTCGACACGAATTGTCTAAGGGGAAGAGGGTTATTAGGACAGGAGCGTTTACGGCTTGTGGTTTTAGGGCAAATAGTGTCAGTAAATGGAACATTGATTTGTCGCCGTCTAGTAAACGCGGCTTTTATTGGGGAGGTGATTCGGTGGAGCCCTATGACTTTTATATCACCTCATATATATTTGTCAATCATGCTTATTTGTCTGTTGATTTGTTTTAAGTTTCAGGACAGGTGTGTCCGTCAGGATGGATTAAAAGGAAAGGAGACCCTAATTGCTATTTCATCTCTCCCAAATCCAAGAAGAGTACCTGGAAGAAAGCCAGAGCGTATTGTCAGAAAGCTAAAGGAGATCTATTGAAATTGGACAGCCCGCAACTAAAGGTGACTGATAAAGCGTCATTTGTTAATAAAGTAAATGTTAAATTGATTCATCGGGTTCGTTGGTTTGCTTTCATTATAAATCCAGACGTCTGTTACTTATTTATTTATTTGACCTGTGTTTTACACCGTTCTCAGGAATATTTCACTTATACAACGGCTGCCAGTATTATAGTGGGGGAACCGGGTAAAGTTCAGGGAAACCCTCGACCATCCGCAGGTTACTGACAGACCTTCCCATGTATGGCCGGAGAAGAAACCAGCGTGAGCTAGACTTGAACTCACAGCGACCGCAATGGCGAGAGGCTCCTGAGTCATTGCACCGTGCTGACACGCAAACTACTTGGTTGGCTCCTCGAGGCATCTGTTGTACATACATCTACATTTGTCACTGAATCAAACTCAAACACTTAAAGGATCTTTCCCTGATACAGCTATATAAATACATATAATACTGGGATTTTAGTTTCGTGAAGTTGGAAGTGGAGATTAGTGCACAAGATAAACTAAAATCAATGCTCGCTTTCATAACTGATGAAAGGCGAATACACAGTGTCCACATCACAGTGAGCACAAAAGCAAAATCAATGGACGCTTTGAAAACATGATAACACGGAAAAAAAGATTCCAGTCCGAAAAAGAATACTTGAGTTTATCTGAAATTGTTCTCATAGGTTTGTAGTCTGTTTACTCCAGCTGAAATGACATTCCAGTCTCTGAAAAGAAAAGTCATTGACAGACACGAATCATTACGTGCCCTTTTTTTGCAGACATGGCTATATGCCCAAATAAGCAGACGTATCAAAGCGGACAAAAGCAATACGCATTGGTGGGTTGGGCTCTCTCGTGCTAATACAACATTGCCGTGGAAATGGCCAGATGGCACGGCTATCGACAAAACACTCAGGTGAGTCATGTGATAATAGAAGGTCCCAGTGAAAAAAAGGAATGAAAATGCATAATGTGTTTCTGTTATTGCTTTCTTTTAACTTTGTTTATAAATTTTTAAGCTCTGATCCTATAGCTATTTAAACTTAAATGAAAAATTTTCCTGAATTTGTTTATTTAAAGGACTTGCAATTACAAGATATTGGCCTAGCAAAATAGTGGTTTATGAGCTATAATATAATGTAACGTTTTTGTATTGATACAAAAATCATCTGTATTTTTTTTAATCTCTAAACTGTATGGTAAAGAATTTGCTATTTGTATCAACTTTTGACTGGTGAAGCTTTCATGATTTTGGCAAGAGGCATCCACAAGGCATAATCCTTATCACGCGTTAATTTTTGTTCAGCTTCGCACTTCACAATTTTCTGTGCACTTGCTCTTTGCTTCTGCGCTAGTACACTATGCTCACTGAGATATAATGAAAATGTTAACCAGATGAGATGTATTCTATAGAATCCGTATTTCTTGTTAACTCAATCAAGATGAATGGCCAGCTGACCGGCACATCAGAGTAATTGTCCTATGTCAATTTGGTCGTGTGTCTTTGGCAATTAGAACCTTTTATCACGGAACATTCTTGTTCGAGTTTTCTTCCAAAACATGAAGCACTATAGTGCTATACTTGTACGTACCCCATACATTACCCACACAATTTATTCCCGAGCCATATACCCGTGGATTTTTAGTCAGTGTGCTCCATCTATCCAGGCTAGGTGTTCCTCCATTTTATATCACATAGTTTATGGAGACCAGGGGAACCCAACAATGCTGGAATCTTCGTCAAGATGGAAAACTGTGCATCTTTTGCGAATGACATTGCCAAAGGCCTGGGGTTAAATGATGTTATCTGCACCATGAGTTATTCCTTCATCTGTCAGACTAAAGCAGGTATGTGTTCTTAGTGACACAAACGCCGATCAGAGACACTGGTAGGTATTATAGACGGCAGAGGACAGGTACAGAGTAGAGGTCTAATAATTCTAAGTAGGAAGCAGAGTAGAGGCCTAATACTTCTAAATAGGAAGCAGAGTAGAGGTCTATTACTTCTAAGTAGGAAGCAGAGTAGAGGTCTACTACTTCTAAGAAGGAAGCGAACTTTAATGTCCAATATACTCGTTTGCATATAGTCAGGGAGGAACCTTTTGCTATCTGATTTCTTCATTCTTGCCATTTCTTTTATTTGCTAAGAAAATGAATCTATTTTTTCGGGATAACTAATGTGGAGAAGTATTGATAAGTCAGGGTTTTTTTCAACGTTTTCGTATGATATTGCGAGAAGCATGAAATAATGAGATCCGGTTTACTGGAAAGTGTGACGATGTTGATGGGAACATGAGAAATATGCAGTTTGGTGGAATAATTAATAATAAACTTGACCATCTGAAGGTATTGGAATCATTTTGCACAAAAAAGATATGAAGATCCAATTGGTATGACAGTTTTTGTGGTGTTTTAATTTTGTTACGACCCAAACTGTCTGTATTATACAGAGATGGCTTGTTCGAAATACACGACAGTTTAGCCGAACAAAAAAGTAACCAAAACCAGCAGATTTTATTTTACAACAGTTTGTTAGGTTTAACAAGAACAGATAACAAGACTTTTACAAATACTAAAGTACTTAAGTTTGACAAGAAAAGATTGCAGTATCTATACAAATACTAAAGTACTTACATGTACAACGGTGTCAAGTCCAAAAGGACGCATATATTCCACAATGCTTAAAAATGCACAGAGGCAATGTTCAAAAGAGGGAAAATCCACAGTATAACTGAGTGTATGACGAAATATACACAAAATTCCACAGACAGGGTCAGTGTACTAATAAGCACTGTGTACACAAGAGCACAAATTAAATATACAAGTTCAGACTGAACAAGTGCTCGGTGGAGATAGGATATAAAAAAGCCAGAGGCTATAAAGACACCAAAATTCAGCACAAAAGGTCTACTAAAGTAATACACAGCGAAAGCATCCAAAACTCTCAATAATTCTCCTTTTTTCTTCTTTGACCTGCTTTCAAAGGTCTTATATAGACTGGTGGAATTGTCTAGAATAAGAAAACTCCTGAACACTTGTTGTAAACAAACAGGCCCCGAACTGAGCGTATTCTGGAACATTCTAAGGCAGAGGCAGACAGCAGGCCCTGAACTCAGCATATGTAAACAGTGGTAAGCTAAATTTAGAAGCTGACGGCAGTTGTGCACATAACAATTTGCAACTCAGAATTGTGTAGCGCCCTTGTTTCATAATATGACCTGATATGCCTTTGTTCCCTAAAATATGGCTACTGCCGATAAAAGTGCATTTTACACCCATATCTGCACACAGAGCTCCTGCCAAACTCTGCATCCGCACTGACCCCTTGATTTGCGCAGCAAATGCACCTCACCGAATGGCGTCAGAGCAATGGAGAATGATTTAGTGCTTGTTAAGAGCTGAATGCTGGATGTGCACTAGCAGCAAGGAAGCCTCCCCTTATATCGTGTGTGCTTTTTTGAGTACTTCATGAGATACGTGACCTTGACATTGGTACAAATGACAGAGGCATTGTCCTCAGCGGCTTCTTGGCGTTATCAAGACGACCATGTGTTGCACTCTTACAGCCTATGGAGACCAGGAGAACCCAACGACAGTGGAAATAGGAAGGAAAACTGTGCTGAGATCAAGGTGGATGGGCAAGTGACGGGTTTGAATGACGAAATTTGTGCAGTCAGTTACACCTACATTTGTCAAACCCGAATAGGTTAGTGCATGACCCGGTGTTTGCCTTTCTTGGGACACTGAATGCGTACCAGGAAACTATCGTCCAGTAGCCCACATGTTGACTGGGGCTAAAATAACAATATGCCTGTTTCATCAATGGCATCTAACAATGGCGAATTATCAAGTTGGCAACGGGACTAGTAACAACAATTCTAGCTCTACAATTTTGTTTTTGTTTTCAGTCAAGACAGTCGTAAACAAACATGACTGGAGCGAAAATAAAACAAAGGGTTGAAATCTCACAAAGCAGGGGAGAGGGCACGGGACATTCTTGCTGGAATGCTATACATGTCGTACGGGTCGCCATTAAGTATCACAATAGGCAGTAAATCGGGCGCATAGGTGTTTGCTAAAATATATATAGCACAATAAGCAGGATTAAATTAAAGAAAGTAAAGATCACAGAGAGTTTTATAAATTAAAAACCTCTTATGTGAAATTAAAAGCCTCTTATGTCAAAAATTTACATTTTTGAAACTTGCGTTGCCCAATCGAAGTTTTCATTAAGGAGTAGACTCCAAAATACGTGATGAAAAAGGCGTTGTATGAGATCAGCATATATATCAACTGTGGAAATGAAAATATATGTGCAATGTATATTTATATAAACAAATGTATAAAAACCTGAATTTACAATTTTACTCAGGCCACAAACTGGTTTAATTTAACAATTTCGATAGATACTGTATTAGTGCGATAAGGAAGGCCATTACCATAAAATCCAAAAACAAATATCGTCAGCAAAGTGTCTAAACTGAAGAAAAGTAGAATGTGAAATCATTATTATATATTTAATATAATGTTAAAGTTAACAGAATAGTCTGTTTAATTCATGCTAGAATATGTTGTATTGCCGTAGCAGGTTATTGTGTTAAAAATAGCACACATATTCAATTCATTAAACACAAAGATTGCATTAGATTAACAGGATGTTATGTTGAATAGAGTATTATGTAATAATAACAGCATCACTCACATTTTCTGAGTGTATGGTAAGACGTTGTTGAACAAATGCATTCTTATACTCACATATATATCCCAATTAACCATGTTCCAGCCAATATTGATGTGTATAATTTCGCTTTCATGTGTTTCATTTTTATGGGCACACGTGAGCACATTTTGTGATGGTAGACTTCGTGTATATATGACGTTGTCGTTGGCACAGAGATCCCGGCTTATTGCGACACGGACACCATCCAAGGCTGGGACACTATTAACGGAATATGTTATAAATACATGGACTACCTGAGGACATGGGCAGATGCCAAGTGAGTACATCCACCACAAGACAAACTGTAAACGTGCATTTGACACACCCCAGATATCTATCTAGAGATAACAGAGTGGCCTTCTGGAAACTGAAAGCTCGCAGAGTTGAAAATCTTGTGCTTGTTTGATTACATTCTGTGGATAAAGCACAGTTGAATACGATGTCCGTTTATTCGCGAGTTCATTACGGCATAAAATATGGCAGCTGACAAATTGTAGTGATCAGGATCCCCTTAGGCCTCTTTAAACACTTTTAACTTAACATTTTAGGGCCAGTTGTGAAGGGGCCGGGGCACAACTTGTGTCGCCATCGGATACAAGTGTCCAACAGTTGGTCCAATCGTACGCCAAACAAAATAAGAGGGATGTGTGGATCAACGGCATTTCACAGCCAATCAAGGTACCAAGCACTTTTTCTTGCATCATTCTTCTTTTCACAGCGTGTATTAAATTGCTCAGGCAATTAAGGTGTTGTGAAAGTAAGAACTGGAAAGAAACAATTTATACATTTGGAGAAAGCTCTGAATGGAGCTATTCATTAATGTATTCGAATTGCAGAGCAAGGCTAAGGTAAGATGTATTTTCCTGGGCAGTTGGCAACCCTCTAGCAGGTAGCACATATATCTAGCTACAAAATGGCGTGTCGATGCTAGGGACGACACAACAATATGGAACAAATGGGACATGGGTGAAAAAAGTTATTTGAATAAGCTACCCTGAACAAACCCTTGTATTTTAGTGCCATGTAGCTCTTTTATTCCCTAGAACAAACCCAACTACCAATTTGTGTGGTCCAATTCCACGACAATCAGCAAAGCCTTCTGGGCCCCAAAGCAACCTAAAGTGGCGAAGTAAGTCTTTTTTTCACAATTCACGGCTGTAGTGTAAATTCTGTGTCTTTTACGTGAACAATCTTAAATGCTAGTGTATTAGAACTCTGTTTTAATATAGGTAAGTGCATCATTATAATGTAAAGTTGATCAGATCTTCCAGTATTCGTTTTGAAATCTAGCTGTATCATAACATAACCTACAAGCAAGATAACGTGTATTGATTTTGGGTTGCATATTGAAAAGGTTTGTATTATTTTGTTCCTCTATTGGATTCTTGCTCATCGCTATTCTGGAGAATTTTTTTCATTGTTTTGAGATTGGTTGTTACGTAGATAATGAACTGTTGCATACCATATTTGCCTCAGAGGTCAAGAGAACTCCACGTGTGTGAAGATACCAAGCACAGCTTCCAACGCTAACAACTGGCAAGCGGACCAGTGTGACAATGAGAACCAGTATGTCTGCTCCAAAGTGCCCGGTAAGTTATCCTAATGTAGGTGGGTTTGAGAATGCCGAGAATTCTCTGTTCAACTATGCAGTCCACTGTAGGATGAGAATGATGACACTGATACCTTGTTACAGTGTCAGGATTATAAACCATAGTTTTGTTAGCCGGCTATAGAAAAAGCCGCCAAACCGCTAAAACTTTATATGGTGTTTGACTATGGTCTGAATGTGTCGCCCTTTATCACATGACTTTATGGCCATATTGGATTGATATGAAAACCCTTGAAGAATCTTCTTCTCCAGACCCACCGAACCGACTGACTTCAAAATTGGCGCGTGTATCTATAGTTAACTGGCAATCAAATTTCTAAATATAAATCCTCTCCCTATGTAAATTCGGCTTGGGCTGAAAAATAAAAATAATGCAAAATTAGGTCAACTGTAAAAACTACACAATAAGATCGAACAAAAACATTTCTGGAACCTCACTTACCTCGGGATTATGAACTTGTGGTCTTTACGTAATCGCTAAAACAGTTTTCAAATTTTAACATGCGAGCTTTTTAATGAAACTTGGGTATGCTTTAGGGTATGCCTAAGAGAAAAGTCAGAATACGGGGTATACGGCCATTTTCGATTTCTTGAAATTTAGAAATTGTTTTAAACATCTTTTTCTCAACAAGTAATGAACCGATTGTTCTAAAATTTTATATCCGTGTAGACTGAGCCTAAGTACACAGAGCTTGAGAAAGGCATCGAAATTCGGTTACAACTTTAAAGCTCGCCATTGGTCCTGGTGTAGGCAGCCGATTGTCATTCTGCTTTTTCTGCTTTTCCCTCTGCTGTGTAGTTTTCATGCAAACGTTTTCAAAAAATTTCGAAAGTCTATCATCAATGTAACATGGTGGCTTCGTGCAAGACTCCAGTTTACCATGGGAACGGGCATGAAACTTGCAACAGTGTATTCTCTCTGTCCTTTGTTCTTGGTCATGAGGGGAAGATCAAAGCCACATAATACCTATGCTGGCTTATTACACTAGTCCCATTGTACGTGACACCTGGTAGTCTCGTTTTAAAATCCAGAACATCCTTTTCATTTGTTTACACCTTTGTTCCCCCTTTTCCCGTAGTTATATGATCGCTATCTTCGACAGCTGTATTTTCATTTGTGTTTTGTAAAAGCTGGATATGTCAGGCTTGAATACTGGAAAAATCATTGAAAATCACCTGTGTATCTTTCCCAGTCTTTCCTGTGGTTGCAGAGGAAAAAAAATGTAAAATCAGATATTTAAAAGCAAAGATGTTTTTCACTGAAGTATATAAGGAATTGAATACAACAATTGTTCTATTATATGTCGCACACTTGTGTTTTAATTCACTTCCTGTTAGGACCCTAGTACAAAACCCCAAAGCTAAATAATATGAAAACTGAAAAAAATTACATTAAATGCAGGTGGCTGTGCCCCAGGATGGACCCCATTCAGCCGGTGGTGTTACCAGTTCAACTACCAGGCTTTACTGTCATGGTCTCAGGCCAACAAGTATTGTCAGAAACAAGGGGCCATTCTTATGGAAATCACAACGTAAGTACAGAGCTGTAATACAGAACTAAGTACAAAGTTGTAGGCTGCAGTACTTTAACGGCGAAGACTCACCCTGCCACAAGCAGACACGGTTTGTGTACACTCGCCGAATTACGCCTTGTCATAATTATTAAGTATGACGTAAACTACATAATGCATACAAAGTTGTCACACGCATCACAAGTACACAACAACAATAAACTACGTGAATACACAGCATTTAATACACCACGTAATCACACAACGCAAGTGCATAGCTGTATTACACAACGTAAATAGACAACAGTAATTCACAACATAATTGCACAGTATTGCACAATGTAATTTCAAAGCTGAATAACACAGCCTAATTACAAAATAGTATTTCCAACGTAAATACACAACAGTAATACACAACGTAAGTACAAAGGTGTAACACAGAGTACTTACACAGTAGTAATAAATAACGTAAGTACAAAGCTGTAACACAGACTACTTATACAGTATAATACACAACGTAAGAAAACGGCTGTAATAACACCGTAAATGCACAGCTGTAATAACACCGTAAATACACAGCTGTAATGACAACGTAAATACACAACAGTAATACACAACGTAAGTACAAAGCTGTAACACAGAATACTTACACAGTAGTTATACATAACGTAAGTACAAAGCTGTAACACAGAGTACTTACACAGTATAATATACAACGTAAGTAAACGGCTGTAATAACAAAATAAATGCACAGCTGTAATAACAACGTAAATACACAGCTGTAATAACAACGTAAATACACAGCTGCAATAACAAAGTAAATATACAGCTGTAATAGCAACGTAAATACACAGCTGCGATAACAACGTAAATGCACAGCTGTAATAGCAACGTAAATACACAGCTGCAACAACAACGTAAATACACAGCTGTAATAACAACGCAAATACACTGCTGTAATTACAACGTAAATACACAGCTGCGATAACAACGTGAATACACAGCTGTAATAACAACGTAGATACACAGCTGCAACAACAACGTAAATACACAGCTGAAATAACAACGTAAATACACAACAGTTACACACAAAACAAAATAAACAGTTGTGATTTCACAATTCTGTTTTCATTCGTCTCTGCCCTAATCGGAAGTCTGCATAATAAACAAGTTAGAACTCGAAACTTCCTTATTTTATGTTGTTATTTCAGTAAAGACCAGCAGAACAATTTCTTGGTGCCGTTTTTGGACAATCTCCAACAGGGTGGAATTCCAAGCATATGGATTGGAATGTCAGGTGAAACCGTAACCATAGCTCATCTCGCAGGCTACTTTTATACATAATACCTGTGTCTGCTAAGATCTCACATTTAATATTGATGACGTACAACATACGTTCAGGTAATAAACTAGCGTTGGAGAATGGTAACATTTCCTGTGTTAATAGGTAAAGAGTGTTTGTGAACAGTGTTCCGTGAATTCACTTCAAGTTTCTTTCGATCTGTCAAACCTTTAAATGCACAGGTGAACTAAATTGGACCGGAGGGTCATAAAGATTCCTCAAGGAACTCAAATATATAGGCTTCATGCAGGGTTTAATTATTCAGTAAGAATTTCAGCCTCCACACTATGTTCTCCCTCTTCTTACCACGCATAATCGTCATTGTATGTATTGTATCTGACAGATGGCCCCAATAAGGCAGGAGCATTTCACTGGACTTCAGGAGCAAAGTTAGGTTACAAGAACTGGGCTAAAGCTTTCCCAAATGACACAGCCAACAAGCTGGACTGTGGTGTAATCTATACAGGTATTCACCATATCCAGTAGAGACAAGATTGGAAAGAAAGATGTTCGATATAATGAAGATGTGTCCAAAGAAGATAATGGACATTCGAACATGCATGGTGTTTATTAAATCTGGCAATTCGAACTTTTCTGTGCTTAAATATTTCAATAAAAACTTGTTCAACGAGTCGTGACATTTTCTTGACTATATTGTTTAAAACGAATTTCCGACTTTATGACTAGTTTTAGGAGGATCCAGTTTCCGGTAAACAATATACGATTTGTTTTGTTTGCTCGTTGAATTTGCATCGAACAATCTCAGTTAAGAGTTTGAACTGGTCGCTTGATGCGCGTCCTTCTATTTATGGCAGATGACGACAAAGGTCTGTGGTCGACCACACCTAACTGTCTGCAAGCAAAGGGTTTCTTGTGCCAAGCCAATGAGAATGACGTCATCTACCCAGTCTCCACACCTGCGCGTAAGTGAAACTTTTTCTCTCTTTATAGTTATATTTATAGGCGTGAACTCATCTTTGGTAACATTCGCTCGTCTTGTGTCTTTTCTAACCCATCCATTTCAATGAAACTATATTTTCTGAATCGACGTTGCCCTTCGGTGCATAATAAGATCTTCCTTTTAACAAGTTACCACGCCATTAACCAAAATTATCAAAACAGAAGAGCTATATACATCAACAAAACGTTTTTATTTTCAAGCCATTTCGTCACATTTGTGATGCCAAAAGACAATAGGAATATATATAATCCGTTTGATGGTACTTGTGATCGTCACGTCTCTTTGGTCCAAGTTAATACCTCGTCTTAAGTTAACTTAGACGATGAGTTAAGCTGTAGTGCTTTACAACATTTTGTATCAATGCGTGCTGGTGATGTACTACTGTCACCGATGGAAGGTTTACTGTATATAGCGGCAATGAGCTGTCTTTAATACACCAGAACAGCATTGATCTTGCTCACAAAGTACTGGTAAACAGTTCATTCACACAAATAAACGGAAAAATATGATGTTTTAAAGTATTATGACATTGAATGATTGTTGAGAAATACCATTTTGTTTTTTAATGGAAAGGTTGATATTTTCAGCAACCTTCACTTGTGATGACGGCTGGGATCTGAACGGACAGACATGCTACAAGTTTTACACCAAGCACGCGACATGGTTGGCGGCACAGATTGCGTGTCAACAGAACGGTGGTCGTCTAGCACGTGTACTGGATGGGGACACCCAGACATACATCAACAGTGTGTACTTTAAATCTTTACCTTTCGCTAAATATAGAAAACGCAGATAATATCTTGAAATTTGAAATAACTTGAAATATCTTGAAATAACATGAAATTTAATATTCCTGTAAATTTATCATTGTGTCACAAAACTCAATAGATTATATTGCCGGGATACGTAAAGCCATAATTACTTAATTTCGCACACTTCAGTAATTCATTTTTTTTTACAGCAAAGTCAAAATATGTACATTTTGTATGTGGATAAATGTGCTACTTATTTTCATTAGAAATCTGAGATTTCTCAGTCTGATTTTGTTACACGATATTTTAGAAAAAGTTAAACAGGACAGCTGGATAGGACTGAACGACAGACGTGCAAATGGGCAGTATTTGTTTGGTAGTGACACATCCGCAGTAAGTACCACGCTATACGCCACTAACCCGGGTCTGTTTAACAATCTTTTGTGTTTCAGAATGACTAAAAAATTTCACTACTGAAAGCGACCTCCGTGGTTCAGTTGGTTAGCGCGCTAGCTCAGCGTAATGACCCAGGAGCCTCTCACCAATGCGGTCGCTGTGAGTTCGCCCAGCTCATGCTGGCTTCCTCTCCGGCCGTACATGGGAAGGACTGTTATCAACCTGCGGATGGCCGTGGGTTTCCTCCGGGCGCTGCCTGGTTTCCTCCCACCATATTGCTGGCCACTGTCGGATAAGTGAAATATTCCTGAGTACGGCGTAAAACACCAATTAAATAAATAAATAAATAAATAAATAAATAAATCACTCTTGCAATTTTTTCAAGTAGTATTCAGTTTTTTCACTATTGCAGCCTATTCCGTACCGGTATTTTATAATCTTTTTCGTGATAGCACTTTTTCTCATTATTTCACTGTTGTTTTTTCACTACGCCTATTGCTCACTTCTGAAATTCAAGTTTTCTGAGAATCTTGTAGTGCTGGTGTAAAATTTTCCCTTTAATTAATGACAAATGCGTATGTACCACAAATCGTTTCTTCATCATCGTTATCGTTTTCATCGTTAAGTGTCGTCAAATCTGAGTCAGCAATCAAATTTAGATGATATATCGCCGGCGGTCCACTGTCGGTCGGCGCCGCGGCTGAAGTTGAGACATGTTCAGCTTTGCCGGTCAGCGCTGATGAATGATCGTCGTGAGAACACTTGAACAGCCGGTCCCGCCACACACAACCACCAGTCCCGCCCGAATCGACCGTCGGTCTCGCCACACTCAACTGCCGGCCATAACTTTCTCTATGAAAACCAGAAATTAAATGCTACTATAGTTTTGAATTGCCAAATGACTGTAAATACATGTTTGTATTTATATCGAAGTCTCATTAAGGTTTAACGTACACCGGGCGGACTATACTTCTCCGTATCAGGAATATATTTCATTGTGTTTAATTAATCCATGAAGTCACAATGAATTGGTTGTATATACCAAGTGATCCATATCAAAGATAATATACAGTTTCCTTCCGACTAACACCAAGTGATTTACATGCCCGGTAAACATGAATTCCATTTTCCTTCCGACTAACACCAACTGATTTACATGCCTGATAAACATAAATTTCATTTTCTTTCCGACTAACACCAACTGATTTACATGCCCGATAAACATAAATTCCATTTTCCTTCCGACTAACACCAACTGATTTACATGCCTGATAAACATAAATTCCATTTTCCTTCCGACTAACACCAACTGATTTACATGCCCGATAAACATGAATTCCATTTTCCTTCCGACTAACACCAACTGATTTACATGCCTGATAAACATAAATTCCATTTTCCTTCCGACTAACACCAACTGATTTACATGCCTGATAAACATAAATTCCATTTTCCTTCCGACTAACACCAACTGATTTACATGCCCGATAAACATGAATTCCATTTTCCTTCCGACTAACACCAACTGATTTACATGCCTGATAAACATGAATTCCATTTTCCTTCCGACTAACACCAACTGATTTACATGCCCGATAAACATAAATTCCATTTTCCTTCCGACTAACACATACTGATTTACATGCCTGATAAACATAAATTCCATTTTCCTTCCGACTAACACCAACTGATTTACATGCCCGATAAACATAAATTCCATTTTCCTTCCGACTAACACCAACTGATTTACATGCCTGATAAACATGAATTCCATTTTCCTTCCGACTAACACCAACTGATTTACATGCCCGATAAACATGAATTCCATTTTCCTTCCGACTAACACATACTGATTTACATGCCTGATAAACATAAATTCCATTTTCCTTCCGACTAACACCTACTGATTTACATGCCCGATAAACATAAATTACATTTTCCTTCCGACTAACACCAACTGATTTACATGCCCGATAAACATAAATTCCACTTTCCTTCCGACTCTCTCCAACTGGTTTACTTGCCCGATAAACATAAATTAGAAGCAATAAACACATTATTGGAATCTTACCTAGGTGTATATCTGTCTGCAATACATTACTCCCCAAGACAGATTCGTTACTACATGTATCATCATAACCTTTGACATCGTTACAATATAACATGAAAAGAATTTTTATTTTTACAAATTATCAAAATATACCGTTTCGTGTTTCTAGACGTTCTTAAACTGGGATAATAAGCAGCCGACAAAGCGCGCTGACTGGAACTGCGGAATTGTGAGTGGTGCGTCTGGTCACAAGGGCAAGTGGAAGATTGTGGATTGTTCCAAATCTTACCCATACATCTGCGAAAAGCAGCATAGTAAGTAGCTATGATTTGTATTCGTCCTACTTCCGTACGTTTATGAACGATTACCTACAAAAGTAAATCCGCGGAAAATGTCAGCCAGGGCGTCACATAATATAATAGCAGATTTGTAGTGACATTTGTTGGCGGTTTCGTTCACACGCGATACATTGTCCGTTGATACTGTAACAACTGTCTTCTGACTGAATGTTTCCATCCAGTAGCATAGTAACATACGTAAGCTGTTGTAAAAGTACACCCTATCACCTTCTACCAGCCAATGTGCTCTAAGAGTGCAAATGTCATTTAAATATATAGCAGCATGATAAAAAGCTACAGTTATAATGAACTTGAGGAAAGGAATGTAGTAAGTCAGTACCGTTAGTATACATCAGGTGTATGTACAGGTATATGTACGGGTATATATACAGTATTATTATAGATCTACTCCATTTATCTATGCAAAGTAGTTACAGCATTTTCTCTGGCAAAATACAGCTGGATATAGTGTGTAGATGTACATATATAGGATTCTGCCTGTACTGTGCCTCTTTATACACAGGTTAGAAGTTACAAATGAGTTCACCAGTTTGGAGGGAACAGTAATTATTTCCAGTGAAAACATAAATATAATGTTAAAATGTCGATCTTACTTTTATTTCAGCATGTGTTTATCTGTTGTTTTTGTGCATGTCTTAATACAGTTAAACAGCAACAATTTAAGCGACGTTACGAAACAATTTTGGTCGGCTGTGGACATATTTTCACTTTCGTTTCAGCGAACATCCCTCCCACAGTTGGACCGACAACTCCCGCTGGTAAGTGACATGATCACAAATATACCAATTATCAAAATTGGATCCCGTTTATTGCAGAAGTTTCTAACCCAGATGTAGTGTACGTTAGGTCGCTGGGGTAAATGTTCAGGTTTATGTCAATAATTTACATTATTGATGACATCGGACATTGCAGCCCTGAAGATGCGATGCACATTTTGTAAACAGTGACTAAATTATAACATGCTTCTGAGAACAGTGGGTTTGATATTTGAAATATAATATGGTGTAATTAGGTATGTATGATGATGGAAAATATAATGTGATATAATGTTGTTCTTTGTTCAGTTACGTGGAGCACAAACTGTGGCCCGTTTTGGGACGAGAACCCTTTGAGTGGTTACTGTTACAAAATCGTCAACAGGCCTCTCAGCTGGAAGGATGCCCGAGATTTCTGTCGAAATTCAGATAATAATGGCGACCTGGCTAGCATTATCAGCCTGGATGAACAAAACTACATATCAGGTAACAGAAATGATAACTCTTAATACAATTCTGGGCGTATCAAGGGAAATATTTCACTAGTCTAATTTCGGCCTTCAACTGGGCTCTGTCCGGTTTCCTCCCACCATAATCATGACTGACGTCTTAAAAATGAAGTATTCTTGCGTATGGCGTAAAATTCCAGTCAAATAAATAAATAAATCTAATTTCGGTCAAGAAAATTGACGCTAAATTGAGGGAAACCACTACGCCTCGGCACTGTCCAGCCGAAGGTTGCCGGAATTAAGCATCTTACCTCATAGGTCAACGATACGTAGTCCCTAGGGCAACCTTATAAGTCAAGGACATATCGCCTTCAGGTCAACCTTATAGGTTAAGGACATGTCGTCTCCAGGATAACCTTGTATGTCAAGGTCATGTGTTCTCCAGATCAATCTTATAGGTCAAGGACAAGTCTCCTTGACAGACTTATAGGCGAAGGACATGTCATCTCCTTGACAGCCTTATAGGCGAAGGACATGTCATCTCCAGGACATCCTTATAGATGAAGGACATGTCAGTAGGATTCTCGGTTCCCACACTTAATTTCGGACTGACAATAAAATCATCATGGACGTTCGTGTTTGACCATCTTTGGCTGTGTTAGACTATGTGGTAATGATGTCATTTTATCACCAGGGCGCTTGACGACGAACACCTACCTGTCCTATTGGATTGGCGGAAATGACCTTAATTCGGAGGGTGGTTGGGAATGGGCAGATGGTTCCGGCTTTGCATTCATGAATTGGGGAAAAGGTACGCTAAAATCTGACTTGTATGAATCTGCTTATTACACCATGTTCTGGCGTTTGATAGAGCAGAAGGATTTATTCCACCATGCTCAGACGTTTGATAGAGCGGAAGGATTTATTCCACCATGCTCTGGCGTCTGATAGAGCGGAAGGATTTATTCCACCACGCTCTAACGTTTGATAGAGCGGAATGATTTGTGCCACCATGCTCTGACGTTTGATAGAGCGGAATGATTTATTCCACCATGCTCTGACGTTTGATAGAGCGGAAAGATTTGTGCCACCATGCTCTGGCGTTTGATAGAGCGGAATGATTTATTCCACCATGCTCTGGCGTCTGATAGAGCTGAAGGATTTATTTCACCATGCTCTGACGTTTGATAGAGCGGAATGATTTATTCCACCATGCTCTGGCGTCTGATAGAGCGGAAGGAATTATTCCACCATGCTCTGACGTCTGATAGAGCGGAAGGATTTATTCCACCATGCTCTGGCGTTTGATAGAGCGGAAGGAATTATTCCACCATGCTCTGGCGTTTGATAGAGCGGAATTATTTATTCCACCATGCTCTGGCGTTTGATGGAGCGGAATGATTTATTCCACCCTGCTCTGACGTTTGATAGAGCGGAATGATTTATTTCACCATGCTCTGGCGTCTGACAGAGCTGAAGGCTTTATTCCACCATGCTCTGGCGTCTGATAGAGCGGAATGATTTATTCCACCATGCTCTGGCATCTGATAGAGCTGAAGGATTTATTCCACCATGCTCTGGCGTTTGATAGAGCGGAAGGATTTATTCCACCATGCTCTGACGTTTGATAGAGCGGAAGGAATTATTCCATCATGCTCTGGCGTTTGATAGAGCGGAAGGATTTATTCCTTCATGCTCTGGCGTTTGACAGAGCGGAAGGATTTATTCCACCATGCTCTGACGTTTGATAGAGCGGAAGGATTTATACCATCGTGCTCTGGCGTCTGATAGAGCGGAAGGATTTATTCCACCATGCTCTGGCGTTTGACAGAGCGGAAGGATTTATTCCACCATGCTCTGACGTTTGATAGAGCGGAAGGATTTATACCACCATGCTCTGGCGTCTGATAGAGCGGAATGATTTATTCCATCATGCTCTGGCCTTATATGGCATTCTGGACTTTAATTTCTTACAGTGATGGATCTACCAATGTATAGTTATGTCTACAGCAATGCCACAGTGTGTACACACTCAAAGTATTCACACAGTGTGTACACACTCAAAGTAGGCACAGGGTGTTTACACGCTCAAAGTTGGCACATAGTGTTCATTTTCATGTCAAATGTGTCTGTCACTTTCAGGCAGTTTCCTACTAAGTCGTTTGATGTCTATACCTGAACCTAGTGCTTTTTCTACATGCGATGTTTCTTCCAGCTGTACCCTGGGGTGTTCCTAGCTGTATCGTGAGATGTTTCTCGCTGTATCATGTGATATTTCTAGCTGTATCGTGAGATGTTTCTAGCTGTATCGTGCGATGTTTCTAGCTGTATCACGTGACGTTTCAAGCTGAATCACTTGATGTTTCTTGCTGAATTGTGTGATGTTTCTAGCTGTATCATGTGATGTTTCCAGATATAGCCTACCATGAAATGGATGTTGCACGCTCTACCGTTTGGTGTTTCTTTCGTTACCATGTGGTGCTTCTGGCTGTACCATGGGTTGTATCATGGATTGTTATAATTGTATTGTGAGATGTTTCTAGCAGTATCGTGGAATGTTTCCAGCTGTAGCCTACCATGTGATGGCTATTTCAAGCTCTGCCGTTGGATGTTTCTAGCTATACCATTCGATGTTTTCTCTCTCCACGTCCATAGGCCAACCTGACAACTGGAAATCCCGACAAGACTGTTTGAGGGTTGATATGTCTCAGTTTAAGGCTTGGGATGACGCCGAGTGTTGGATTCGATACCCCTTTGTCTGTAAGAAAGCAGGTAGGTTGATTGACTCGCTTTGGGTGAGCTTTTTTGTCTCACTCTATATTTTTATTTATTGCTTAAAGGATTCTCCGCACAGTGGTGTTTGCAGACTAAGTCTGTGCCAAACTAAGACTAAGGCGATGCTTGGAGACACAGTATTAATCTATGAATCACGGTATCCTAGTACTAAAGACTTAAAATCGTACTTGTTGCTGCTTCTCTTGGTGCTCAGCACTGAGGTTTACAGATTGGAACAAGGAAACTGGACTGTAAGTTTGCTCTGTGCAAGGATTCTGTGTTTAAATGGCACACTGACACACTGATATGCTGGTTATGACACCAATCAGGAATAAAAAAAGATACATAAATATAATACTCATTACCCGTACATTCGATGTGCTTTATTTTATAGGTAAAAACGCTCGTCCACTTCCCACAGAATCGACTAATATCGAACCAGGTAAGAGAAATCATGCAGTAGGTGATATACAGATAGAATTTTTTGGCTGTTACCAAAAAGAAAAGTATCTTAATATGTATTTGATTAAAATCTGACCCAATTTCATAATCTTAATATTAATTAAGGCTTTGTCTAAAAGTTGTCTTTCTTTGTTCTCCTAAAATTACATTCTCTCTTCATATACTTTCATTTCTAACTGACTGATGTAGGTATATGTGTGAGTGTTGTGAGACTTGTCTCCCTTTGTCCCTAATCTTCTGTTGATCCTAAGTACTAGCCTGTATTTTCCCGCACAGTCTGTGGCGAGGGCTGGATTGCGTACGGAAACACTTGTTTTGAGTTCAACCAGAAGAGGGCCAACTGGGGACAGGCTCGTTCCACGTGCTTGCGTGAAGGTGGAGACCTCGCTATCGTGCCGGACCTCGCTACCCAGGGTTTCATCAATGGTAATTAGACTTAAAGGAAAACATGAAACATGTGGTTTTAATTCCTGATGTGCACTTTAAGATGTGTTCTGACATGCAAAAGTACAAAAACGAAGTTTTCAGACGTGTTCTCGTGACGTGCGCATGGCTCTCGGCGGTCAGTCAGAAAATTAAGTCACTTGCATTTGTGACGTCAAAGGTGATAGCTGTCAGACAGCTGTGGGAGAGAATATAATTTATGTAAATTTTTGATTTATTTTGCAAGAGCATTTCATGATTTTGCTTGTAATAGGGAATGTGAATTTGTCTTCTCTGCATCAACAAAACTTTGGTTACTTATAATTAAGATTTTAAAAATAAAATAAGAAATTTAAAATACTTAAGGCTAAAATACAATGCGTTTCTGTGTGTTATCCCTCCAAATTCTTTGTCTTCAGGGAATATAAAAATTGAAAGCTGGATTGGCTTAAACGACCGGTTCAAGGAGAAAACATTTATTTGGAATAATGACAACAAGACGGTAAGTAATAAGTGACAATCAACAGTGACAAGGCTGGTGGCTGTGGCCATAAGTGAAGACGTGACAATAGGCTTATGTTACAAATTAGAGTTGTGTATTGTCCTTGACTCCATGAGTGTTTAAGTATTAAAAAAAGAACTAAAACGGTTACATTATGCATCTACATACACGAACATAAAATGTCTTATTGCATGTTTATAACTGTTTTCCAGGGAATAGAAAAATCCCTTAAAGAACTGATCCTCAGTTTGTTGAATCGGTCTAGGGTGGATTGACCGAAAAATAGCAGTTAGTCTGGAAAGTTTCCAGTGTGACAACACTGTAAATACGTGAGCGATCAGACTGGCATGTTTCCAGCATAACAGCACCAAAAATACGTGAGCGGTGAGGCTGACATCTTTCCACTTTGATACCACTATAAATACGTGAGTAGTGAGACTGCCATGTTACCAGTGTGGCAGCACTATAAATACCTGTGCGGTTAAATTAACATATTTCTACTGTCACCTCGCTGTAAATATGTGAGCAGTTAGATTGACATGTTTCCAATGTGAACATGGAGACTGCAGGGTATTTTTTTTTACTAGGATACGGTGTCGTGTAATGACCGAAAAATGTTGAAAGCGTGGTTAAAGCCAGTATATACACGTATGCGGTTCGGGGAGTACCTGGTAGGGAAATAACCACATATACCAAATACGACCACCTATAACAACCGACGACCATTAACAACCGACCACGCATAACAAACGACCGCTTATAACAAACGACCGCCTTTAACAAGCGACCACCATTAACGACCGACCACGCATAACAAACGACCACCTAAAACATACAACCACCTATGACCGCCTATAACAAACGGCCGCCTATAACAACCAACCACCTATGTCCGCTTCTAACAAACCACCGCCCAATAACAAACGACCACCAATAACTAAAGGCAACCAGCTACAAACAGCCACTTACATATATAACAAACGACCGCCTATAACAAACGGCCACCTATGCCACCTATAACAAAGGCCTAATTGACTTTATCTTATATCATTTACAGACATCGATTGCATTTAAAAACTGGGCCTCCGGACAACCGGACCACAAAAAAGACCAGGACTGCGTGACCGTGCAGACGGCTGCCAATGTCCGGGGAAAATGGAGAGATAATAAATGCAACGGAAAATGGGGCTATATCTGTCAGAAACCAGCCAGTGAGTAGATTAGCTATGGGGAACAGGAAAGCAAATTCAGACATATCTTCTGATCACAATGCTGTGAATCACTGCTTAGTTCGTGGACAGGAATCCCTCTCTCCGGACAGGATATTCAGTTCTGATTGACCCCCCAACACAAATGTTACCATTATCTCTGCTTTATGCGATGTATTGCTATTTGCTGATTACACATAGATGTTTGAACATTATTGCAAACTTTAGAATGCACCTGTGAACTTCTACTTTGGTAGCATCATATTCGTAAATTCAATGATGTAGGTAAAGTTACCGTTCCCCCACGACATAATGGAAAATTATTTACTTATTTATTCGAGTGGTGTTTTACGCCGTACTCAGGAATATTTCACTCATACGACGTCGGCCCGCATTATGGTGGAACGAAGCCGGCCTGTGTCTGGGGTAAACCCACGACCATCTGCAGATTGCTGGAAGGCCTTCCTACGTGCGCCTGGAGAGGAAGCCAACATGGGTTGACATAATAGATAATACCCACTTTGCAAAATTGTCATCTTAACCATCAGTTGCCAGGGAGATTGAGACGCAGTCGGTCTTCTCCCGGGTCATTAAGTTAGGAAGCACGAATTTAGCCCTGGCTGAATCGGATGGGACTTCACAGTAATCCATCATGTACATCTGGTACCTAAGTTTCTCCCACTGACAAACTTAAGCTTTATCTGATGAGTGAAAGACCATTGACTACAGTGCTAAAGGTCAATCACCTCAATAAATAAATTGTTGTCAGCACAGTAGTTAAGTATATTGTTCCAGTATTTTCACGGTACTTTGTTATATTGTTCCAGTATTTTCACGATACTTTGTTATATTGCAGCCTGTGGAAAGAACTGGTACTTACTTGGCACCAATTGCTACCTGTTCAACACTTCTGGCGCTACTTGGGCGGGCGCCCGTAAACAGTGTAAAAATATGGGTGCGGACCTTCTGACGATCAAAACACAAGATGTGCAAAGCTTTATCACAGGTAAAAGACTTCTAAGAAAATAATTAAAATCAAACAAACTTGTTGTGTGGATTCATATATGACGGTCAGTTTAAAACTCCTGGCATATGAGTAAATAGACAGCTGACGCTATTGAAATAAGCATAAATGTTGTTTATCAAGCAAGTTAATTCCCCATACCTGTCAGGTTATTTATACTGTCAGTGGGTAACCTCGGATCAATAGATTCAGTAGCTTGACTTACCAAAGAGTTGCTTACCCTCGTCTGCCCCAAGAGAGCATTGTTACACATCAGTGAAATTCTGCGAGCTACATGTATTTGTAGTATGACGCCATTGTGACTGTAAGACACCCTGTGACTGTAAGACACCATTGTGACTGTAAGACACCTTGTGACTGTAAGACATCATTGTGACTGTAAGACACCTTGTGACTGTAAGACACCATTGTGGGAACGTTGTTGCAGGTAAACTGTTAAGAGAAAGCTGGATGGGACTGAATGACCAGATCAAGAACAAGAAGTACACGTGGCTGGACAGCACAGATAAAGTGAGTACTTTTCTGGTTAGCCCCCTCCCATATCTTCCCGCTGAATAGCCACGTAATGTATTCTCTTTATAAGTGTTCAGAGTTAAAAGTGCGCAGAAAGCGGAAGCAAGACTAATAGTGTTGACATGTCAAACATGTATAACGGCGACATTGATATAAAGCTAATCGTGTGTTGTTTTTGCAGGTGCCATTCTTTAACTGGGCGAAAGGTCAGCCTGATAACAAGGACAACGAGGACTGTGGTACGATCATGAAGACTTCCGGCAAGTGGAGAGACCGCAGCTGTACAGAGCAATACGGCTTCGTCTGTCAGAAATCTTCAGGTATCACCAGCTTCTACCAAAAGATTGCCATCCAGATATTTTCATACACATATACATCACATTTACTTTCTAAAATACGACTGACAAGCTCCTATTAATGCGATAATACCTTGGTTTCAATGTTTAGCAAGACCAATATGACAGATGCTGAGTCTCTCACTATACTCGTCGAGGACATTAACACAAATTGACAAACTTTCGGCCTGTTTTGTTCTATTTCAGCGAGCTTGTTGCTTGGTTGCCCTGACGGTTGGGTAGGATACGAGGGCCACTGCTATTTCGTTGGTTACAAGCCAAACATTGGTTCTTGGCAGAACGCCCGAGCCTCCTGTCAGTCCATGTCATCCGACCTAGTCAGTATTACCCGGCCTCAGGAACAGAAGTTTGTGTTTTCTCGGTCCTCCCATGGTTAGTATATGTACATAGCCAGGGCTTCATTTTCCTTTAAATATAACACTTTCTTTATTACCTGAACCTTAGCCAGTGTCATTTCCTTTGATCGAATTATCTGCGTCAGTTGTGAAAAAAAGCCATTAAGTGCATGGAATCACGTGACAACAGTAATGGTAAAAGAAATAAACAACTTGGAAATCTTACATATAGTTTCTTTCATTAGGCATAACATGGGTCCCCATGGACAAGTCGGTTAGCATGCCATTGCGGCGCAATGAACCAGGACCCTCTCACCAATGCAGTCGCTGTGAGTTCAAGTCTAGCTCATGCTGGCTTCCTCTCCGACATGTACGTGGAAAGGTCTCCAGTAACCTGCGGATGGTCGTGGGTTTCCCACCAGGCCCTGCCCGGTTGCGTCCCACCATAATGCTGGCCGCCGTCGTATAAGTGAAATATACTTGAGTACCACGTAAAACACCAATGAAATAAATCAGTGTAAAAACTTGGCATATAAGCCGTGGAGGTGCTGATGGATTATACCATGTGTATGTGTTGCCAGCCCACTCTCCTGTCTGGATTGGTTTGAACGACATTGATAACTTCGCCGGACATCGGATGTTTAGTTGGTCAGATAACTCGCCTGTGACGTTCACGAACTGGGCAAAAGGCGAACCTAACAACTATGGGGGCACGGAAAACTGCGTTGCCATGAATCGGGATAAGGTATTACAAGCATCAAGTCTTTTCCTCAACACTCTTATCACACAACTGAATTAGGTCATTTATGATATGCCACTAGTTTGTATTCCATGGCACTCGTGGTGCAAATCTAGATTTGTTAGTTCAGAGCTTGTTGAACTTATTTTCTGGTATGAACGTCATGTGGCTTGAAGTTGGACTATAGTTATGAATCAGAACGAGAGTGGTATTAAGAATCAAGTCAAGCCTAACTGTTGGTAGATTTTTGAACATCTGATTTCTGCATGGTGTTATCATTTTTGTGATTTTCCACATGTGGCCTAAATTACATTTACATTGAACAGAAACCACTGATGTGACTTGGTCTACTAAAACATTAGAACGGAAAGAATTGGAAAAAAATAGCGCATGTCAAAATTCAAGCACACCAGACAATACCATGCCTTTGTGCCTTATAAGGCTATAGGCTTTCTCACCTGTCCTGAAGCAGGTTGCTATTCGTGTCAAACCGTCTGTATAGGACGAGCAGTTTTATAGATTCGCTTATAGAGCAATTGTATTATCATTCTCTTATCTTGTCACTGCAGAAAGGCGGATGGGACGATTACCCCTGTTCAACACAGGATGTCAGAGCATACGTTTGTGAGATGGAAATGCAACCGACAGCTCTAACAACAAAAAATCCCATGAAAGCTGGCTGTAAGAGTGTAAGTAAACACAGTTTGGGAAGAAAAGATTAGAACACGACAATAAAATACCTACAGTTAATTGGTAAAAAACAAATTGTCTATTAAAGATGGTACTCAAGGCATACCTAAGATATGTAACTTATTATAATAGTTAAAATACGGTGTGGGTGTGCAACACTGATGCCGTTGATATTAAGTAATATCCAAACGGTTAAATAAATATTCGCCAAAACATGAAGGAGGCTATATTTTCATATTTTGGCCAAAACTCGTTCAGCGCAAATTGAGTCGAATGTTTATAATAGCCCAAGTAATTCACGAAATATCGTACACGTACTTACCGTTCAAAATCGGTGATATAATTCCTAAAAGTTATAAAGCAGGTTATACTATAACGTTTTCAAACTTTACAATGCATTCTAAGACAAGTAATTCACGAAATATTGTACACGTACTTACCGTTCAAAATCGGTGATATAATTCCTAAAAGTTATAAAGCAGGTTATACTATAACGTTTTCAAACTTTACAATGCATTCTAAGACAAGTAATTCACGAAATATTGTACACGTACTTACCGTTCAAAATCGGTGATATAATTCCTAAAAGTTATAAAGCAGGTTGTACTATGACGTTTTCAAACTTTACAATGCATTCTAAGACAAGTAATTCACGCAATATTGTACATGTACTTACCGTTCAAAATCGGTGATATAATTCCTAAAAGTTATAAAGCAGGTTATACTATAACGTTTTCAAACTTTACAATGCATTCTAAGACAAGTCATTCACGAAATATTGTACACGTACTTACCGTTCAAAATCGGTGATATAATTCCTAAAAGTTATAAAGCAGGTTATACTATGACGTTTTCAAACTTTACAATGCATTCTAAGACTATAAATAGTATAGTATAGTCTGGTATTTACTGAAAGGCAACACTTTGAGGTATTCTTGGTGAATACAAAAATTCTATTAGATTAATGAGTATGTTAAAGTATAACGTAATATCTTGAGCCGCCATTAAAATAAGGCATACGTGTATTACAGGATTGTATATTTCACGCCATGCTTCCGAAGTTTTCACTTTAATATAGACTTGTTACATATGGTTTGAGCCAGAGTTAGCTTGTAACCATCCATGCAGTGTCACTGATTAACCATCCAGCCAGTATCTCTGACTAACTATCCATCCAGCGTCACTGACAAAACCATCCACTGAGAATCACTGTCTAATGATCCATCCATTATTTCTGACTAACCAATCATTCAGAGTCACTGAATAGCCTTTCATCCAGTATCTATGACTAACCATTCATCCAGTGTCATTGAATAACCTTTCATCCGGTATCTATGACTAACCATCCATTCATTGTCATTGCCTACCCATCATTTCAAAATCTCTAACCACCCATCCTTTGTTATTGACTAACCATCCATCAAGAATTAATGACTAACCATCAATCCACTATCTCTGATTAACCGTCCTTCCACTAACTTTGATTAACCATCCTTCCACTGTCTCTGACTAACATCCATCCACTATCTATGACTAACCATCCATCCACTATCTCTGGCTAACTGTCCATCCATTGTCTCTGACTAACCATCCATCCACTATCTCTGACAAACCATCCTTCCACTATCTCTAACTAACCATCCAGCCACTATCTCTGGCTAACCATCCATCCACTGTCTCTGACTAACCATCCATCCACTATCTCTGACTAACCATCCATCCACTGTCTCTCACTAACAATACGTCCTCTATCTCTGATTAGCCATCCAACCAGTATCATTGACTAACCATTCAACCAGACTGAATGACCAGTCACCCACCAAGAATCATTGACCGATCATCCATCAAGAATCAATGACTAACCATCCATTCAGAATCTGAAACCGTCCATTCAGTGTCATTGACTAACCTTCAATCTAGAATCAATGACTAACAGATTAATAATCCATCCAGAATTAAAGACTAACCCCCATATCAAATCAATGAACAACAATTCATCAAAATCAAAACCACTGACTAACCATCTAAACAGAGCCTTTGACCAATTATCCATCTAAAATCACCGATTAAAGATCCATCCAGGATCACTGACTAACATCCATCAAATATTACCGTCTATCTATCGAGAATCACTGACTAACATCCATCAAATATTACCGTCTATCTATCGAGAATCACCGACTAAAGATCCATCCAGGATCACTGACTAACATCCATCAAATATTACCGTCTATCTATCAAGAATCATCGACTAAAGATCCATCCAGGATCACTGACTAACATCCATCAAATATTACCGTCTATCTATTGAGAATCACTGACTAACCATCTATATAGAATTATTGACTACCCATCTATCAAGAGCCACAAAGTATCAATCCAGAATCACTAAGTACCCATATAAAATCACTGACTAACGATTCATCCTGTGTCACCGACTATCCATTCAGAATGACTGACTAACTACCCATCGAGAATCACTGGTTAAAATCAACTTGAACATGTAGGTAAAAAATAACAATAGTTAGGGCAATGACCCAGGAGTCTTCCACCAATGCGATCGCTCATGATGGCTTCCTCTCTGGCCATACGTAGGAAGGTCTAGCAGCAACCTGCTGATGGTCATGGTTTTTGCCCGGGGCCTTCCCACCATAATGCTGGCGCCATCGTATAAGTGAAATATTCTTGAGTTCGGCGTAAAAACATAGCCACGTTTGTTTGCTATTTTACAGGGTCTGGGTCTATATGCCACCTGCTATACTTTTGTCACAAGTAAACAGTCCTTCGGCAATGCTGAGAAATATTGTGTGTCCAAGCTGAAGGGGCATCTCGCTACGATAACATCAAGGTAAGACGTGACATCCACGGAATGAGCGTCTTGAACGTTCCGTTAGGTTGGCTTAGATTTAAACAGACATGTGTTCAGCGCTTTCGTATTCCCGAGTAAAACATACAAGAAAAGTGTAATCCAGAAGCGCTTTTTCTACACGAAAACAACAATACCAGAAATAATTCAACCAGTCAAAATTAAAAAGTCTAAATAAATAATATAATAAATTATTAATTGTGAAATATGGCGAAAAACACCATAACCGACTGTTCTCACCAATAATTATCACTGGAACAAAAGGTCTAACCGATACAAAATGTTTTCCTCAAAAACATTTCCATCATCCTGTTTCAGGTATATACAAGCTTTCATAGCCAGCGAGTTGGCAGACAGGGAAGGTAACTGGTGGATCGGACTCTCCAACACTGATCCTCAAACTTACAAATGGACAAGCGGTCAGGCCATATCATATACAAACTGGGACGTCTCTCATACAGGTGAGTTTAGCCAGTGCATCTCTCTTTATATTGTTACTGATTCTCACAGCTACACCCAGGTGGGCAAATCCTGATTAGATATCTTAAATGGCATCATCATTATTCATCATTTCAGTTATCCGATTCTTGATTCGTAAACAACCATCATATTTGTAAAAAGACTTCTTGGAATAAGATTTACTTTTCCTTGGCATATGCTTAAATTCTCTTGTTGTCAAATAAACTTTTCATCAACGGGGAAACCGTGGACATAATAAAGAAATAAAAAGCAATGGCCAAGGCCAAAGGTAGACACTGAATGACCAGACATTGGTAAACTCATCAAGGGACACTCACCAGAGACGCTAAATGAGGTTTTTATCCATACACTCCAGGACTCGTATTTATCAAACAACTTAAGGCTTTAGATTGCAAGTCCTTAAAAAGCCAAAGTAAGGAATTACTTATTGTTTCATTTATTTGCGCTATTTCCAGTCTTGAAAGGCAGAAACGCCGCATATTCTCTCTAAAGACAAATGATGTTGGAAGTCACGGATAAATAAACGATTCTTCCAACTGCACTGGTTTTAACAATAGGCAATGAGGCGGCTGGAGCAGTGACAATCACCGCTGAAAAACCAATCGGATTGTGGAGAAACCAGAAGAATAAAGGCACAAAGTTACCGTTTGTTTGTGAGTCGGCTCGTGCCGGTGGATTCACCACTCCAGCGCCTGATAAACCAACGCCCAACCCGTTTGCCAACTGTCCAACCTTTTTCGTTGAGCGCCAAGGATATTGTTACCGGGTTGGTGGCGGTATTTTAAACCAATACAATTAGTTCTCACCAAACTTATGTCAGAGAAAGGCCTTCCCTTCAATCATTATAATACTACAGTCTGAGGCCTTCATGTACACAGCAAATAGAAAAAAATAAACATTTGTATAAAATTGATTTGAATAAAGGTGATTGAAGCTAATTTCATACCCAGTGGCTCATGCATTGGAAACGCATCCTAGAAGGATGATACAATTCACATTATATTGACGTCTATGAAATGACATCTCGCATTGTATTACAGATTGCCTATAAACTAACAGCTAATACATGCTTTGTATTCATCCCTATGATGGTCTGGTTAACATGATATATCAACCACTGCCTTTAAATTTACACTAAATGATAACTAAAATAAAAGCTCATACATTTCCTGGACGAAACAAGAATCAACAAATCTTTCCATTATAGCACACCCGTTTGTGTTGGCAGGCATTTTATTCGAGTGGACCTTCACGGAAGACGTGGTCTCAAGCTCGTGCCTACTGCCAGCGATATGGTGGAGATTTGGTCAGTTTCCACAGCAAAGACGAGGAGGATTTTGTCAAGACAAGTGTTATCAGGTACACAAAAATAACATGTTCACTGCATTGATAGACATTTCCCAAGTTAAACAGTTGACTACATGAAACGTATCGTCTGGAGGCTGAAGATGTTTTATTTTTTCTTTCTTTTAGAAAGTATCCTGGTATATTCTGGATTGGAATTAACGACATTCAAAAGGAAAAGGGTGAGGCAATAAGTTTAATTGAGTCAGAAATATATAATAGGTAGAAATATGCCACGTCCACTTTATATGATTCCCCGCCTGCATACTCCACTGCGCACTGATTGGCTGATACAATCACGGAAACAACCCATGTCACGTTGCTGTTTATAAATAAATCACAATGGTTTCTTGTAGAAAATTTTGTTAATACACCCAACTGAACCCCTGTATTCCAAACAATCCAGTGAGTCGGTGTTCATGCGTCAACAAAAACACGATCAAGCATTTCCCATAATTCCTCAACATAGCTTTCTCTATTTTAGCAACATCGCTTACTTGCCTCACATACTGGCATACTTCTGACTATTTAGATATACGTCTTGACGTACAGATAATAGGTAGATTACGTATATTTTTTGAAACTTACAGGATCATATATTTATAGGAAAGATTGTAACATATTAGTTATATAATGCCATAATGAGAAAACGAGAAACCAAACAATATTTATGTTTATTGTGTATTTGTTTCCAGCATTCACGCAGCATGAGTTTATAGTTTTATTATGCCTTTCAATTGTATACGATTTCATTCTATCACCAAATCATGGTTTGAGCTCTTTGCATAGGTGTATTCGGTTGTATACTTTCGTAAAACAGGTGTACCCTTGATAAATAGAAGTTCATCGGAACATCGCATTTACAGCTCAGACAATACAAGCTTACTGTTGCTTTCTGGAAATGACCATGCACTTGTTGGCATTATATAAGCCTACACCGTGTAGTTCACATAAGTCAAGCCATATATATGAAATTCTGTACATAGATTTGCAGCATTTTGGAACTTTAACATGTGAAATACCATATGTGATATGTTGTGGTCAGGTTTCAAATGGAGTGACGGAACGCCTGTTGACTACACGAACTGGATGCCGCATCAACCCGATGACCATAAACACCACGAAGACTGCGGGGAATTCAACGCGAATACCAATCAGTGGAACGACGACAACTGTAACTTGGCCAAGAGTTACATCTGTAAAGTGATGAAAGGTAATACGGGATGTGTCGGCTTACGTTACGATTAAAGGATAAGAAAACTTAAAAACATGATATTATAGGCTGAAAAGGGCACATTATTTTTTTCTTTCTGGTGGTGCCTGCTGCATAATTTTGCGATTTTTCCTCGCCATGCACGTAAAGCCTGAATACGGAAAAAGCTGGCATAAATGGCTGAATCCATCGCGTCCTCCATCTTTAACACCCTGTAATTTATGCTGGGGGTGTGTTGCCTTTCAGCCAGTGAGAGTCGTTAAAACTGTCGGCTTGTTCGTGTAAACTCGGAACCTACGTCCAACATTCCGGTTTCCCGATCGTCAAGCGGAAAACGAACTGTATTGTTCGCTACCTTCTGGGAAGAAGAGTTCTACAGAAAATGTACGAACTGCACTTCGCCGGTTACCGACGGCAATTCTCCTCCTAACACAGAAGACTTCAGAACTCGTTCTTATGATGTCTAGACCACTAGAACTGATGTCTAGACCACTGGAACCAGTGACTAGAAATGGGCTACGTTTTCCTGTGCATTCTGAGAGTCCGGTCCAAACCTAATTGTAGGTTGTTTCTTTTAATAAAAGGAGTACTTCGTAACCTGTTTGTCATAAAACGCCATGGCAAAGGCATGCAGAATACAGCCTGGGCCATATTTCACTTTATGTAGGATAGGTTTCCCACTGAGTTGTAGTGAAAGGGACTTTTGATTCTGTGTCAATGGAGCAATTTAAACACGTGCATTCACTAAGAGTAAGGCATAAATCAGAGTTTAGAAGAAGTGACTGATTCATCCCTTTAACTTCACTGCTTTCGTTTTTTTTCAGGAGCGTCCCCGAATCGGAACGTCGCCATGCCAACTCTAGGTATAGTTTATTTGAAAAATTCACCGAATCAGCACGACTGAAATTTGCTCTCAGCAGTTGTGAATGACGTACATGTTGCACAAAATACAACGTTAACTGTTACGATCTTATTTTTTATCTTGTAATTCGAAATCCCACATGTCATCGTTAGTTTACAAAGTAATAGGACTGACTTCTGAATAGGAGGCCATCCGATAACATGCAAATCTCGCTCTAAAGTGTTATAGGTGTTATGCTGTGTCAAGTTTCCTGTGCCGTGTTATAGGGGTATGTTATGTCAAGTTTCCTGTACAGTGTTACATAGAGTGTATTATGTCAAGTTTCCTTTACATTGTTTAAGGAGTATGTTATGTCAAGTTTCCTGTACAGTGTCATAGGAGTATGTTATGTCAAGTTTCCTGTACAATGTTATAAGAGTGTTGTGTCAAGTTTCCTGTACAATGTTATAAGAATATGTTGTGTCAAGTTTCTTCCACAGTGTTATAGGAGTATGTTGTGTCAAGTTTCCTCTACAGTGTGATAGGAGTATGTTGTGTCAAGTTTCCTGTACAATGTTATAGGAGCATGTTGTGTCAAGTTTCCTGTACAATTTGATAGGAGTATATTGTGTCAAGTTTCCTGTACAATGTTATAAGAGTATAATGTGTCAAGTTTCCTGTACAATGTTATAGGAGTATGTTGTGTCAAGTTTCCTGTACAGTGTTATAGGAGTATGTTGTGTCAAGTTTCCTCTACAGTGGAAACGTATAATGGTGTTAAAACTGTAATGTCAGTAATAAATAGGGTGCCGTTTTGAAAAACTTTGTTTGTGTTGTAGGTCCGATCATTCCCTGCAGCGGTCATCTAAGCCTGTGGAGCTTTTTCAAAGGCAACTGTTACTATGTCAGCAAGGGGCGCCGATCATTTTACGATTCCAGGACATTCTGCGTGCAGAACGGTGGAGAGCTTGTCAGCATACACGACCATGACGAGAGTGACTACGTCATTTCTAAGGTGGGAAAATTGTTACTGTGGATTTTGTTCGCACTGTCAAATCTTTGAGGGGACCTTTTTTCACGCATGCTAAATTTCAAACTTAATGCAAATAAATTAATGGAAGGTTTATGAGACTCTGTCGTTCTGTTCTTCAAGACAAGAGAGTAGTTATGCAACTCATCTTTGTGGCGTCACCCTTATACTTTTCCAGTAACATCATACTTGTCCCATGTACTTTTTGCAAAGTTCAAACCATGGGCCCTTACAAATAACAATGACCTTACTCGTTAGTCATAGCATAAGTACGAATAGCTTACTTCCATGACCGAGTGGTTAGTGTTTTAGTTCAGTACAATGACCGTGGGCCTCTCACCAATGCTGTCGCTGCGAGTTCAAGTCCGACTTATGCTAGTTTCCTATCCCGTGTAACCCTGGACTTGCCCTGGATTTGTCCCAGTCCAATGCTGGCCACAGTCGTGTAAGTGAAATATTCTTGAGTACGGCTAAAATACCAATCAAATAAATAAATGAATACGTCAGCCTTCTGATCGATGTGTAATACATTTATTCACATATTTCTGCAGATATCTAGAAGCACCACTGACTCATTCTGGATCGGCTTAAATGATATCGGTGAAAATGGATACAAGTAAGTTGCCTCGTTACAGCCTCGAACCAATATCCTACTGGCCAAGAACACTGTATACTGCGGTTAATGTGATACAATTATGCCTTCCAACAACCTGGCACTAGCCTGCATTCTGGGAAAACTGGTGCAATATGCAAGATATCATAGCCCTATTTTATACTGTATTTCAGGGGGCCTCCGTGGCTGAGGTGGATAGCACGCCACAATAACTCAGCAACCTTCCACCAATGTGGTCGCTATTCGTTCAAGTCCAGTTCATGCCCGCATCCTCTCCGCTTGTACGTGGGGAGGTCTGCCAGCAATTTGTTGGTCGTGGGTGTCCCTCGGGCTCTGCCCGGTTTACTCCCATCATAATACCGGGTGCCGTCCAAGTATTCTTGAGTACGGCGTAAAACATCAGTCAGATAATGGGAATACATTTTCGTTTAATGATGGAAATGATAAGTGCTAAAAGTGAAAAAGTAATCGATTTTCTGGTTTAATATGTTTGACCTCAAGAAAATGATAGTTTAATACTGTACTTTACATGTAGTTAGGTGAATATCTGGCACATTTAAATCCATGAGCTCGTGCAGATCATTTCTACTTTGGACTTCTAACATGGACATGAATGGGTTAAATGACTATTGCTTTGTTATAGTTGGACGGATGGATCGCCCCTGAATTTTATCAACTGGTATCAAAATGAGCCAAATGACGCCTACGGCCAACAAAGCTGTGTACAAATGATCAGGGACGGTCAGTGTTTTCTTAATCTTTACTTAAACAATCTTATCAAGCTAAGCCTTATATGTGTGTATTATTGTCATCTTGTTGGTGAGTAGTCTCTGTAAAATTAAGGCTCAGTTGATTTAATGCACGGTCTTAAATTTATACATTGCAGTCTTGGTTTATGATAAACGAATAGCTCCATGGTTCCGATATTACAACAAGGACAAATATGTGTTTCAAATTATTCTTTTCTTCTTGCCTTGTTGGGTATCCTATATTTAATAGTATATTAATTGAAATGTTGATCACAATTAATATATTTTGAAATGCCCTGGTTGCAGTAAAATGGATAAAGATTTATTATTTGCTACTAGTTTGCTGTGTTGTAATCAAATGGTTTCTCGGAATATGTCAAGACAAAACAGGCTTCACCGTTAAATGGACAAGCAGTATGAAGCGTCTGATGTTGATATTTCTGTTATTGCCTTCAGGGTTTTGGCAGGACAACAATTGTGGCTACTTAAAGAGGTTTATTTGTAAGGCTCCAAATGGTACAACACCCAATACAAGACCACCCCCTACCACCATGGCGCCTGGAAACTGCCCTCAAGGATTTTTTGGCCAGGGTAATTAGAGTAAAACTTTGTTGTAAGAGCGTGCGTCGTAAAGCCTGAATCACTGAACAGCGGTGAAACATAGCTGCATTACGACATACATATATAACGACAATTTTCCATTATCTTATATATACATGTATTTTTTTTATTCCTTTGTCATGTTTTGGTTGACCGTACTGTATACAAAAATGGCAATAGGCGTCATGCATATGTTAATGTATAATATGGTGCCATGGTGTTTGTTTCTGAAGATTCCAGATGTTACATCATCAAAGGAGATGCAAAAGCGGATCAAGTTAACTGGACCACAGCCCTCAGCAGGTGTAAGCAGATGGGCAGTGGCGTAACCCTGGCAACCATCAGCAACGTTCTGGAACAATGTAAGGGTGACAGCCGGCTCTCAGTGAATGTCATGGCCATGAACATGCACCTTTACGTTACGCATTCACACCTACAGTTTCACATTTTAACTGGGTTGTAATGCAGCAGTTTTCATTCATCACACCTCGCCTCACATGTTAGGCCACTGAAGCACCTATATCTATTTGGTCTTATATTAGAGCAAAGACTCTAATGTTCCAGATATGGCGACAAAACCTCTCTAACATTTAGCATGTGAATAGGGAACCCTAATGCTATTCCACTTTCACAACATATCCTGAAAACAATCTCTTGTAGGCTGTTTTTAAATCTACTAAATCTTAAATACTTTAATGTCAGTGGACCACAGAATATGATCTGCTTGCAGTGACATAGTTTCAGCATATATTCTGGAAATGAAACCTAACGATAGCCAGAGAGATTTTTCAAGGTTTTGAAAGTTGTATGAAAATAAATAAGGAATTTGAACAACGTTGGGTCGATAACAGTCATTCAGTGACTTTAGTGGCAGTATAATATTCTCGAACAGTAGAGCTTCAGAATACTGGGATTATTTACCTTCTTGTAACTTAATGAACTGGGTTTATTTTGCCTTCTTGTGATTTAATGAACTGGGTTTATTTTGCCTTCTTGTGATTTAATGAACTGGGTTTATTTTGCCTTCTGGTAACTTAATGAACTGGGATTATTGTGCCTTCTTGTGATTTAATGAACTGGGTTTATTGTGCCTTCTGGTAACTTAATGAACTGAGATTATTTTGCCTTCTTGTGATTTAATGAACTGGGATTATTGTGCCTTCTTGTGATTTAATGAACCGGGATTATTTTGCCTTCTGGTAACTTAATGAACTGAGATTATTTTGCCTTCTTGTGATTTAATGAACCGGGATTATTTTGCCTTCTTGTGATTTAATGAACTGGGATTATTGTGCCTTCTTGTAACTTAATGAACTGGGGCTATTCTGCCTTCTTGTAGTTTAATGAAACATTACCATTTTTTAATTAGTTAAAATGAAAACTCAGTTTCAAAAAACTACACAAATCAATTTTTCATCGCAAATAACATCCTAATTTTACGATATAAAACCTAAAGACAAGGTTATTTCCGAAAACTTTGATTTGCGAATTTTTGTGAGTCCCGGCTTGTAAAGTGGTGTATGTGTTAAGAAACTGCCATTCCCACCCACAGCTTTCATCACGTCACATTTGAGATCTAGACCATACAACGTGTGGATAGGCCTGAACGACCAGGCTTCCCCAAACCAGTTTGTTTGGGTTGACAATGCTAAAGTCACGTACACTCATTGGGCTCCTGGAGAACCAAACGGATTTCGACCATTATCCTGGCCATTTTCTGGACTGATTTCACAAAAAACTCGAAACATGGTAAGATCATCGAGCGGTTTTCCCTTAATCTGTTGTAAGACAAGATACTTGTAGGATTTGAATGCTGATTTCATTTATTCACCAAGAACAGTCCTTGCGTCTTTTAGTTATCATTGAAAACTGTGGACTTCTTTTCTTTGCGTGATTCCGTCTTCATTTTGCACATTAATTGATCTTGAGATTATTGACCTGAAACGTCATTGGTTGACGGCTGGTATACGAATGTCTGTTTCGACGCATAATAGTTTATGCTGAACGTAGTTTTGGGAATTGACCGTGCGGTTATTGATTGGCTTTTATACGGGTGTCTTTTGTGACGCCAAGATGAAAATGTTTTCAGCGCAAGCCACCGTGGCCGATGAAAAAGTCAAAATTAAGCTTCTTTACATGTCATCATAGCTCATAAACTGTTGTGTATTCTACCACCAAGCTTTTAACATTGTATTTAATTTTATGGATGCAAAGCTAATTCATTTATTAATGTGCTATTTAACCTCGCGTTGAAGAATAGTTCATTAATTGCATTATCACCATTATGGATGGTGGAAACTGGATTGCTTAGGGTAAACCACAGATCGTTAGCATAACAAGTTCAGGTACAGACGGAATTTCGTTCAATGTGCCTTGCAAATTTTGCATTCCGGTTCGTTCCTGGCCCGTATAGCATTTATAGCGTGGATTTTCAAATTGCCAATCCTGATTTAAGTGCTGCTATCTATGATACTGGATTTTGTTCTAGGAGGACTGTATTGAGGTGTACAGCAAAGCACCAAACATCGGAGGCTGGAATGACAAGTCCTGTAGCGCCTTGAGAGGATATGTATGCCAGGCTCCCCGAAGTAAGTGCTTTCATCATTAGAGGGAAATTGCAATTTTTTGATGATTGAGCTCATTGGTTGATATATGATTTGAGGAGAATGCCTGGTTTCTGACTGACGAAAAATGCAGGTCATTAGTCGCTGCTCAATGTGTGCGGATAGGAATATGAGGTTTCGTAGATGGAAATCTGAGACAGGGAAATTAAATGAATGCATGTTATTCATAGCTGCAATTTGCAAACAAAAAACATTCACCAAACTAGCTTGCATGAATTTATGGTCAGACAGTTGTGGTCTCTGTGTAAAAGCAAATGAAACCATATGTTAATATTCGATGGTGCTAACATATGGTGATAATCATGTCTTTATGGTGACGGAGGTGGTTAGCGTGGCAGCACGGCGCCATGACCTCGGAGCCTCTCACCAATGCGGTCCTGTGAGTTTAATTTCAGCTCATGCTGGTTACCAATAACCTGCAAGTGACTGTGAGTTTCCCGACGTCGTATAAGTGAAATATTCTTACGTACGGCGTAATATAGTAATGAAATAAAATAAATCAAATCATAGATTTAAGGGGATACCTCTATAGTCTGTTGCATACAGTCTCCCGGGGAAATACTTCTGGTATCTTTCAGTGATCACCATAACATGAAGTTATGAAATTCCCGTTCTGTTTTATTTTCCTTTAACAGGCATGTCTAATCCTGTACCAGTGACATCTCCCGCTCCGTCGTACTGTAAGCCTGGCTACACGGTATACGGCTCCAGTTGCTTCAAGGTGGACGTGACCAGGCGAACCTGGGATGACGCGGCCCAGTCCTGTAGAAGTGATGGCGCCTATCTCGCCTCCATCACGAGCTCCTATGAGCAGGCTTACGTGCAAAGTCTGATACGTTTTAACCCGTCGTTAGCGTGGATTGGCCTCAGACAAACCCCGGTAAGATCCAGCATAATAATTCCTGACCTTTTTCGTGCTTTCTTCATCTCTCTCATCATACTAAATATTATATCGGAGTTCATTGAGTCGATCTCACTTCCAGGCAAAGGGTCCCAAATATTGCACCTTTAATAAAATCGCTTGTTTCTGTAATACGGAACTAGCCACTCTATGTTGCGTCTAACCCTCTCTTTTGTATATCAGTATTCCATTTATTGTATTTATTTTTTTCTATAGACAATATTCGTGTTTGAAATAAACACAATCTTTCTAAACATGTTTATTGTGTAAATTCTATTGTTCGTTACTGACAGGAGACAGGGCTGTATGACTGGGCGGACAGCTGGCCGGTAACATACACCAGCTGGACCAGTGGAGAGCCGACCAGGAATGGACAAACTTGTGTCTTCATCGTGAATAACGGCCATTGGCGAGATTCAAACTGTTCTTACAAGTTGCCCTCAATCTGTAAATTCAACCCAGGTATGATATGCTCCGTGTTTAACGTGAAAACTATCGGCGCGTCAAGTGTGGGTCTGACATCGGGCATAAGTTTTACCTCCATGATCTGACCCTGGCACATTCAATGCCACAACTGTATGACTGAACCCTAATAAGTGGCATGAATTCACTGCGTCACTGTGTGACGGGACCCTGACAGCGGAAATTGTGTCGCTGTGGTGACTATGTGACCGGGTTCTGACAGCGGGCATTGGTTCACTATTGTGGCTATGTCACCGGGCCTTGGCAGCTGGTATTGTATCGCTGTCGTGACTATGTGACCGGGCTATAACACCGGGCATTGTTTCACTGTCGTGACTGTATGACGGGACCCTGACAGCGGACATTGTGTCGCTGTGGTGACTATGTGACCGGGTTCTGACAGCGGGCATTGTTTCACTGTCGTCACTGTGTCACCGGGCCCTGACAGCGGACATTGTGTCGCTGTGGTGACTATGTGACTGGGCCCTGACAGCGGGCATTGTTTTACTGTCGTGACTGTGTCACCGGGCCCTGACAGCGGACATTGTGTCGCTGTCGTGACTGTGTCACCGGGCTCTGACATCGGGCATTGTTTCACTGTCGTGACTGTAGGACGGGGCCCTGACAGCAGGCATTGTTTTACTGTCGTGACTGTGTCACCGGGCCCTGACAGCGGACATTGTGTCGCTGTCGTGACTGTGTGACCGGACCCTAAGAGTGGGTATTGTTTCACTGTCGTGACTGTGTGCCCGAGCCCTGACAGTGGATATTGTTTCATTGGCGTGACTGTGTGACCAGACCCTGACAGTGGGCATTGTTTTACTGTCATGACGGTGTGACTGGACCCTAACAGTGGCAATTGTTTCACCGTCGTGACTGTGTGACCCAGCCCTGACAGTAGACATTGTTTCATTGTCATGACGGTGTGACCGGACCCTGACAGTACGCATTGTTCTGCTGTCATGACCAGACCCTGACAGTGGACGCTGTTTCATTGTTGTGACAGTGTGACTGGACCTTGACAGTGGGCATTGTTCCACTGTCATGACTGTGAGACCAGACCCTGACAGTGGACATTGTTTCATTGTCATGACGGTGTGACCGGGCCCTGGCAGTGGACATTGTTTCATTGTCGTATTGGTGTGATCTGGATTTAGTCTCTGCATGGTGTCTAGTGTATGTAAAATCGAAAGATACATGTTTAATGGAACCAAGAAGTATTTTTATTTTTCTTTATAATTCCTGAATTTTGGCCTACCATTGCATTTAATGCATGTTCAGCTGCTTTGCTTCGACTTTGGCAGGTACCCCTCCGCCTTACACTACCCGACCCCCGGGCTATTGTGCGGACCCTTCCTGGGTTATGTTCGGAGACTACTGTTATTTCGTGGAGAAGTCCAACATCCAAAGCAGAGTCTTCTTGTCCTGGCCAGAAGCTCAGTACTTATGCTCGCGGAAGGGCATGGCGCTGGCCACCATCCGAAACAAGGCTGAGAACGACTTTGTGCAGAATCTGATTAAAGTCGGCATATACCAGAAATATTCTGCCTGGATAGGTCTCAGCGCCAAGCAAGACGGTAAAGTATACAGTAGTGCATATGATGCTCTGTGCCCAATAGTTGTGTCCTGCTTGTGTTTGTACGCTTACTGATATGAAAATACACAAGCTGCCAAAGTTGGAAATTGCACATATATTATGTTCCTCCTTCGGCACCTTTCTACCGTTTTATGCCCTACACATTTTTGGTTTGTCAGCTAATTTATTTAGCCCTATGAGAAGATCACGAAGAATTCCTTATATACTTCCAGGTGGTTTTCAATGGGAGGATAGCAGTGTGGTTGACTATGTTAACTGGGGCAAGGGAGAGCCGTCCAATAACAAAACCCGTACCAGTGAAGACTGTGTGATAATAGGAGCTACCACAGGGACCTGGTACGACAAAGCCTGTCTCTACAAGCAGCGATTTGTGTGTTCAACTCTTAAAGGTTTGAAACCAGTTTGAATTTTCATATTTTACATATTCCAAAAAAGCAATTCAAAGGCGGATAATCTGCAGTGGACCATTGGTCAAAAAAAAACGAGCATAACATAGTAAAGTAGCTGCGTTCATACATGCAAACATACTGTATAAATGCTCTGTTTGCCGACTTAGTCTTTAGTCCAATTTCCTCGGGCTCTCAACCTGACTGGATTCTTGGAAATCGGCGTATATCTTCGATAAGCAATTGCAACACAGAGACGTACATCTGGACATAAACATAACAGGTAAAATTATGTACAATTACACGTAAATTGCATCCCTCTAGCAGTGGCTTAAGCCGTGATGTTAACTGCAATTAATTGAACCTCACTGATCTAGAAATACTCAAAATGATGTGTTGCCATTGTAGCCCAATGATTTAAATACTTGTGACTAAAGTTAGCGCTTTCTTCTACAGTAATACCTACTAGAGTGACCCCACCGAATGTCACCACGACGAAGACCACCCCCCTGCCTGTCATCACCCAGGCATCGGGCAATCCACAGACACCCAAGCCAGTGGTCACCCAGACACCCGTGAAGCCCAAAACAAACAAGCCTCTCGTAACACTCCGCCCCAGGACCCAGCCCACGAAGAAGCCCACCAGAGCCCCTGTAACGAACACCCCCCACCGACAGCCAATTACGTTTGCTCCAACCCGTAAGCCCTTTACACCATTTCCTCCACAGACGAACCCTCCGATTGTGACCAGGAGACCGCCATATGTCACACGCAGTCCAAATTATCAGCGCTTCCATAGTGGCAATAACAACGCCAATCAAGGTAAACACTTAGCTAAGAACTGGGGCATCTCCTTCAGCAGTTAAGCCATAATCATCCATTCTTTATCAGTTAAGCTATGATCATTCATTCTTTTAGCACTTAAGCCATGATCGTCCATTCTTTAGCAGTTAAGCCATAATCATCCATTCTTTAACACTATTATAACAACCATATTTGACTGTTTGTATTTGACGGATGTATCCATGGCTATAGTACTGATGAGATGTTAGAGTGACCGGTGTATCCATGGCTACAGTAATGAAAACATGTCGCTGTCACAGGTGCATTCGTGGACACAGCAGTGAAAACTCATTGCTGCATGTGTGGCTAAGTAATGCAAACGAGTCGCTGTGACCGGCGGATTCGTTGCTACAGCAATTACAACCTGTCACTGTCGCAGGTACATTCGTCGTCAGAGCCATGAAAAAGTGTCTCTCTGACAGGTGCATTCGTGGCTACAGCAGTGAAATCATGTTGCATGTCATGCCACTCGTGGCTACAGCAGTGAAAACCTATCGCTATGACGTGCATTCATGGCAACAGCAATGAAAACGTATCGCTGTTACAGGTGCGTTCGTGGCCACATGAATGAAAACGTTTCGATGCGACAGACGCATTCGTTGCTACAGCAATGAAAACGTGTCCCTGTAACAGACGCATTTGTCGCTACAGTTATGAAAATATGTCACTTTGCCAGGTGTACTCGTGGCTACAGCAATGAAAACAAGTCGCTGGGAGAGGTGCATCCGTGGCTACAGCAATGAAAACGTGTCGTTGTGACGGATACATTCATGGCTACAGCAGTGGAAATGTGTCGCTGTGAGAGGTGTATTCGTATCTACACTAATGAAAGCGCGTCATTGTAAGAGGTGCATTCTTGGCTACAGCAATGAAAACGTGTCGCTGTGACAGATGCATTCGTGGCTACAATGGAAATTTGTCGCTGTGAGAGGTGCATTCGTATCTACAGTAATGAAAGCGCGTCGCTGTAAGAGGTGCAATTGTGGCTACAGTAATGAAAACGTGGCGCTCTGACAGGTGCATTCGTGGTTACAGTAATGAAAACAAGTCGCTGTGACAGGTGCATTCGTGGCTACAGCAAATGAAAAAAGTCGCTGTGACAGGTGCATTCGTGACAACAGCAATGAAAACCCATGGCTGTGAGAGGTGCATTCGTAGCTACAGTAATGAAAGCGCGTCGCTGTAAGAGGTGCAATTGTGGCTACAGTAATGAAAACGTGGCGCTGTAAGAGGTGCATTCGTGGCTACAGTAATGAAAACGTGGCGCTCTGACAGGTGCATTCGTGGTTACAGTAATGAAAACAAGTCAATGTGACAGATGCATTCGTGGCTACAGTAATGAAAACGTGTCGCTGTGACAGGTGTATTCGTGGCTACAGAAATAAAAACAAGTCGCTGTGACAGGTGTATTCGCGGCTACAGCAAATGAAATCGTACCGCTGTGTCAGGTGCATTCGTGGCTACAGTAATGAAAACGAGTCGCTGTGTCAGGTGCATTTGTGGCTACAGCAATAAAAACGAGCCGCTGTGACAGGTGCATTCGTGGCTACAGTAATGAAAACGAGTCGCTGTGACAGGTGCATTCGTGGCTACAGCAATAAAAACAAGTCGCTGTGACAGGTGCATTCGTGGCTACAGTAATGAAAACGTGTCGCTTTGACAGGTGCACTCGTGGCTACAGTAATGAAAGCGGGTCGATGTGACAGGTGTATCTGTCTCTACATTTATGTTGACATGTTGCCGTGGTTGGTGTATTTAGTACTCTTGGTAGATACGCTAAGAGTAACACAAAAGCCCCACGATGGGGTTAGAGAGAAAAATCTGAGTACGGTACTGAGTGCATATTTTCTTCGCAGGTAATGGCATCAGTGGCGGTGGTATTGCTGGGATCTGTATAGCTTTGATTCTGGCCGCGGCGCTGGTCACAATTGGGGTGTTGTACTATAGGCGGCGTCAAACATCACTCCGACTACAGACCACGGTGGGCTTTGACAACGCTCTGTATAACAAGACCGGAGACAGTGTGGACATTGGAGGCAATGACTGAGGCGACCTCAGGCTACAGCATACGCTGTGGTATGGAGACCCTCGAACTGTTTTCGTTAACGTATTGCCCAGAGAACAAATCATTGTCGTATGACAAGAGTATACAACAGTATATATTATTTATACATTGTGTAAAAAGTTAATTATATTTCTGGAAATTTGTAATGGACAATGGATAAAAGAAGCAGATTAACTGAAGACAAAGTCTTCTAGGTGTTGCGCGTAGGTTAAAAAAGCAGACAAGGTCTTCTGTTTACAGAAATAAAACTTTTATGGAAAAAATACACACAGATTCGTAAAGAGATATTATTGTTTCCGTTCACACAAAACCCATGAGAGGATATGCAACTGTGTTTTCCGTAGTTTTGTAATATATAACTTACTTCCCCTTTCCATGATTTACCTCCCTTGGCGGTAGGTATCCCGCCTTTATTTCAGTATTAAAGCACATGAGACGATGGAAAATATTTCTGTTTACATTGTCAATTTCTCATTGTGCAGAAGCACAATGATTCAAAAGAAGGTAATCTTACAAGACATTTTACAAGCAGTGATTGTTTAACTTTTATCACATCAGTACTTTGAAATTCTAATAGCATTTGATAGTTGAACTGATACCTACAATAAAGGGGGATAATCTAAAAAGGGAAGAATCTATGTTTTACAAAAACAAGCAATATGCTTACCATCTACCGGTTTGCCTGATGTTCTGTAACTCTCATCGAGCTTGACAACAGTGCGTTGTGGGAAATTTATTTTTGGTTCGAAGTTAAAATAAAGAGCATTTCCTGATGAGATTATCAAATAACACCGTCTTCTATATCAGTCAGCCATTTAGTAGTTCCCAAATGTTGTGAATGAAACAACTGGAGAAGAACGAATTACCTATGTGTATATTTCTACGCAGTCTATTTCTGATACCAGTGACATCATACTTCAACTAGTTGCTACACTAAATTGTTCTTTAGCTCTGAAAAATTCTAGAATTCTTCCGTAACTTGTGCCCGTTCAACCTGTACCGATAATGAACTACTGTGTGCAGCGCTGAGCTGGTCGATGCTGTGAGCAGGTCGTATACCAGGCCGTGTCTCAAAACTAGTTCCTATTGTCAGTTCCGTTTGCCTTAGGGCTACACACAAGATTCCAGTCTGGATAGAAACGAATTTTTATCCGCTGCACATAATCCGCCAGATTCTTCCACTCTGATTGCAGCTTTTTCTTGGGTGGGAAGTCAACATCTAAGCAAAGTAGTTGACATAGGTGGGCAAACAAAGTACAGTCAATCTGGAATTAGACATAAATACAAAGATGTCGTTATAGGGATGTGCGATAGTCACACATCGAGTAATAGGTTGAACATGCTTTAGTGAATATTTATTTAGTCAATTTTTTACTTCAATTAACACCAATAAACCTGACCGCCGCCATATAGGTTAAAAAGTCTTGAAAAACGGTGTTATAACCGCCAATCAATCAGCCATTGTTAACCAGTATTTCTAATGCTAACTTCCATAAGAGTCTTACCACTAACTTCAGGAAGAGTCTGTCTTGACACTAACTTCTTAAACAGTCTGTCTTACCATAAACTCTCGGAAGAGTGTCTAATCCCAAACTAATGGAAGAGTTTGTCATACCACATACCATAGGTGGAAGAATTGTTCAAACGCTATTTATAACAAGGTACATAACTTCAATACCTGGGACAAAAACCCAACTATATACAGTTGGACATAACACATCGAAAAATTTTCCTATCTCAAGAAAACGACGTTCTTTCTAAAGCTGATACATTAGGTTTTACGCTAATGTATGAATTCACAAAGGAACATGCTTTCCCCTGGCTACACTAAGCCCGAAACCCGTAAGTGTGCAGGTTTTTAGTTTAGTAGGACAAATTCAGTAACAGGAAAATCAGGTCAGTGCAAAAAAACTTCGCTGTGATTGGTCGCACACTAGGCAAGCCTTGCCTGTATCGCCGCGATATGTTAAAAATTTGGCCTCAAGGTAAATTGACAGCTGGGCATTTATTGAGTGACGGTCAGAGGAAGCCGTATTTCTTCCATAGAGTGTAACCAGTCAAAGTATTTAAAAGTGTTTTATTAAAAGAACAACTTGCCGTCGTATAAGTGAAATATTCTTGAGTACGGCGTAAAACACCAATCAAATAAATAAATAAATAAATCAATACTTGATCGATAGTAGATATATGGTGGCTCAAGGGACTTTTATTGCTTGAAAAATCAAGCCAAAACTGTCGCTTGACGCCCCTTTTCCTTGCTACCGGAATTGTACCACTTAAGAAAAACCCTACAAATTTACGGGTTTCAGGCTTGGTGTAGCCAAGGGAAAGCAGGTTTACTTGACGATTCATATACCAACGTAAAGCTGAGTGGCTCAGCTTTAGAACTAATATCGTTTGGTTGAGACTGGAATATATTTCCGTGGTTTATGTCCAGTTATGTAAAGCAAGGGCTTGCGTCCCAGGCATTGAAGTTATATACCTTGTTATATGTATTATGTATAAATAGCATTCAGACTAGTCTGCCACCTATGCCACAAACAACTACAAGTGTGTTACCATTGACTTTTACAAGCGTCTATCTTATCACAAACTTCTTAGTGTCTAACCCCAAACTGTTGAAAGGGTATATCTTGCCACAAACTTCTACAAGCGTCTGTCTTACCACTGTCGTCTATAAAATGTGTCTTCCCACTAACGTATGGCAATGTTTGTCTAACCCCAGTCTTCTGGAAGAGCCTGTCTTTCTTACCACAAACTTCTCAAAGTGTCTAACCCTAAACTGCGTGAAGAGTATGTCTTACCAAGAACTTCTGAGAATGTCTGCCTTACCGTTAACTTCTGAAAATGTCTGTCTTACCATTAACTTCTAACCCCAAACTGTTGGAAGGGTGTATCTTACCACAAACTTCTAAAAGAGTGAATGCTTGGGCTTTTACGTAAAGAAGAGAGTGTCTAAACTCATTCATCTGGAAGTATATATCTTACCACTAACTTATGGAAGAGCCTGTTTTACCACTAACTTATGGTAGAGCCTGTTTTACCACTAACTTATGGTAGAGCCTGTTTTACCACTAACTTATGGTAGAGCCTGTTTTACCACTAACTTATGGTAGAGCCTGTTTTACCACTAACTTATGGTAGAGCCTGTTTTACCACTAACTTATGAAAGAGCCTGTTTTACCATTAACTTCTGGAAGAGTCTATCTTACCACAGATGGCTCTCTCCCGAAGAAGAATTCCCTGTTTCCAAGGTAAGTGGACAGTGATTGGAGATCCTCCTCGGCTAGCCTGTAGATTTCTTCGGGTGAGTGACGACCTATCCCACGTAGCCAGGCTCTCTCTTGTATCTTATAGAAACATGTTCAAGATGGTAGAGTAAATTTCAGCAAAGTTTAAACACATCGTCTGTACCAGTAATTTAAAATATAGGCTATGCTAAAAGATTCGAAGAGGCGATATTTGAAATTAGTTTGAAATGAAGAACCTCTTCACTATTATTATTATTGCTACACCCAGTAACATAGTTGTTCTGTTTACGCCTAGTGAATTTTAGAATAGAGATCTTTATTTTTATTTCTGTCACATCTAATGATAGTCACAACAGGACGTATAATTTCAACAAAAAGTAGACAACACAGGAAACTGATAGCTCTGTATATATCACGGAGGAAGTAATAGCACAAAAACATTCTGAACTTTTTATGGCAGCCTTTAGTTTGCACATTCCCTCACCAGACTGACCTGGTGGAGTAAAAACAGGTAGAAAAACTTAAATTGTATTAAGTTCTAGGTTTAATATGTAGCTGTTAAACCTACCCCCTTGCGCATAAACTCTCGTGCGCCTGCCATACGCTTTCCCATAGGACCCAGCCGCTCATATGGCATAAAGTTTTTCCAAAAGGTATCAGCACCCAAGGTATACCGGTGCCAAGCATACGTGCTGGAGAAAAAACAAGACGTATCAGAAGACGGCGAATTGCCCCGGAATTATACTCGACAGACCGATTGTATAATGGTAGCAATAATTACAAGAAGGTGTGTGGTATCATATTGCCCACCAACTCAGCATACACATCTGCTATATATGAAGGCATGTTGAGATAAGTCAATAAATGTAAGAAACCTCAGCTTGTATAAACCCGACAACAATGATCGGAAAGAGCAAGCGAGGTGCTAGATATGCTACATACCGGCTCTGAGAGATAAATATACAACTCTAACAAGAAATCACTATCTACAAGTTACCATTCTACATTAAGAGCACAATGACTCCGGGAATAACAAAAATGGCGCATTCTCACATTGTGTCTATTACGCCATCAAAATTCCATGACAATCCAATGAAACTGTAGGAGGTAATGCGTTGACAAGACAATGACTATGGACACACAGTCCAACAGACAACCTCATTACTACATCCCTTGGGGGATAACAATTGCTCGTTTATAACGTACTTAAACATCCATTTCATCCATCCCAAAGGCTTTTAGTTCGAGGCGATATGGTTTGAGCCATTGCAAACCAGACCGACGCTGTAACGACATTACAGCTTCGCGTTTTATTCCCTTATATAACATGTACAACGGTGGACTCCGCTATCCGCTAATCTGAGGCAAGGGTCTGTACATCAGCGCAGATTTCAGGACATTGGTTATCCACGCGACCCTGTGTATAACCAAAGTTAGTTGATTTTCGTCATATCATTCCTAGCGGTTACTTTTCAGACTGTTATCCGCCATATATGTTTGTACAATGCGCCCAGTAATCCATTTGGCGGCCCTCAGCTCCATTGACTATATCCTAGAGCATGCGCACAAAAGGCGTATAGTCTCTATTCTAAAGGGCTTTTGTCATCTCTATGCATATAACCTGTGAAGCGCAGCCATTTCATATTTTTTAAAGACTGTGAGTTGTAAGAAATAATTTTCTATTCTCCTTTCATTCACAAAGAGTTTCCTCTCTTGCTAGAAGCCGTATTGTAAATGAAATATTCTTGAGTACAGCACAAACCACAAATGAAACAAATAAATAAATTCATGCACACAGGCATTCGCTAACGTTCCATGAACCTCTGCGCTGAACTTTATGCATACACATATGTCTACTCACATCACGAAATGTTCTTCTATCATATGACTGTAGGCCACAAAGATCGCCTTTTCCATCTCAGTCAGGTGATTGTCCAACCTCTTCCCAAACCGCTGAGCACATTTTTCAATGATGAACCTTGAGTCGGCTGTTTCCTCACCATTCAGGTAGATGTAGGGGAAAGTTTGTTTGGACGGTGATGGTGACATGGTTTCTACAACCTGTAATGTACAGTCGACTTGTTACACAATACAGAGTGTTCATGACCTGTAATATACAGACGAATGGGTCACAAAATTAATATACAGGGTCCACGACCTGTAAGGTACATGCGGCTGGGTTACACACTATACAGTTTCCGTGACCTGTAGTCAGTAATAGACGACTGGGTTACAGAATATACAATGTCCACAACTTGCAATGTACGACGACTGGGTTACAAAATATACAATGTTCACAACATGTAATGTACAGAAGAATGTGGGTATACAAAATACAACGTCCTAAACCTAAAATGTACAGAAGCCTTGGTAATAAAATATACAATGTCCACAACATGTAATGTACAGAAGAATGGGGTATACAAAATACAAAGTCCTCAACCTATAATGTACAGAAGACTTGGTAATAAAATATACAATGTCCACAACATGTAATGTACAGAAGAATGGGGTACACAAAATACAACGTCTACAACCTGTAATGTACAGACGACTTCGTTATATATTATACATTATGACCTATAATATACAATACACAGTGTAGTCAGTAACATGAGACTGAGTTACAGAACATACAGTGTCCACAATCTGTCATGTACAGGCGACTTGGTTATACAAATTACAGCGTCCACGACCTGTAATGTACAGACGACTGGGTTACACGATACACAGTGTCCACACCCTGTAATGTACAGACGACTGGGTTGCACAATATACAATGCCCACATCCAGAATGGGTTACAGAACATACAATGTCCACAACCCGTAATGTACAGAAGAGTTGGTTACGCAATACACTCTGTCCACAACCTGTACTGTTCTAAAGAATATGTTACACAGTATGCAATGTCCATGAAATGTCGTGTAAGACGACTGAGTTACACAATATACATCGTTCACGACCTGTAATCAATGACAGGCGGCTATGTTGCACAATATACAGTCTCCACGACCTGTAATTAATTACAGACTACGTTACACAATATACAGCGACCATGGCCAGTAATCAAATACAGGCGAATATGTTACACAATATACAGGGTCCATGACCTGTAATCAAATACAAACGGCTATGTTATACAACATACAGCGTCCATGACCAGTAATCAATGACTGGCGACTATGTTACAGAGTATACAGCGTCCATGACCTGTAATCAATTACAGACGACTGGGTTACACAATGTACAGCGTCCTTGACCTGGAGTCCGTTACAGACGACTATGTTACACAACATACAGCGTCCATAACGTGTAATCAGTTACAGACGACAGGGTTACACAATATACAGCGCCCATGATCTGAAATCAGTTACAGACGACTATGTTACACAATATGCAGCGTTCATGACCTGTCATCAGTTACATACGACTGGGTTAGACGATATACAGCGCCCATGATCTGTAATCAGTTACAGACGACTATGTTACACAATATACAGCGTCCATGACCTGTAATCAGTTACCGGCGACTGGGTTAGACAATATACAGCGTCCATGGCCTGTAATCAGTTACCGATGACTGTGTTACAAAATATACAGCGTTCATGACCTGTAATCAATTACCGACGACTGCGTTACACAATATCCAGCGTCCATGACCTGTAATCAGTTACAGACGACCATGTTACACAGTATACACTGTGTGACCACGCGCCAAACTGACACAAGCAAACAGACTGATAATGGAGCTGTCATTATAAATAATTCACATCGGTAAATTCATCAACATGCAATTTGTGACATGATCTGAATTATACATGAAGAAATAATTCAGCATTTGATATTATATACATATTATAATGGATAATAATGTCCATCCGATAACAGACCCAATCTTAAGTTGATTATTGGAAAACTTAAGTGATTGTTATTACTGCTGACTTTGGCTTTCATTAATTACACTATTTCAAAGCTTTGAAAATAGCCTCATTATCATATCTATTTTGAGTGTTGTAAAACAAACGGGAATGGCTTTATAAAGCCTTAACTGGAAGAAAATCAGGCATATACTTCAGTAGAAAATTTTCTATGTTTTCATGACCGTCATCCGGATTTTCTAACGTGATACAAGGACTTGTATTCCTAAAGTTGTCACCAGTGTTTCAAGTCGGAATTTCATTGAACATTTTACAGTGCGCTGTATATGACTGAGATGTCAAAAACACTACTTTTATGTCAAATTTTAAACTTTAAATATATACGCCTTTCTCGAAGCTTTGAAAAAAACACACAACAAATCAGCACGGGCCTTCTGCAGTTTTACAGCTGATCTACAAAGGCATTTTGGTTTGAAACTGAAAGTTATCTGACTTTTTATTTTTTGATTTGATTGGATTTTTACGCCGTTCTCAGGACTATTTATACCACGGCACCCAGTACTGCTTTGGGAGAAAACCGGGTGAACCACCATCATCAGAGTAAAGGCACAATGATGGTTGTCTTAGATATTCCCATTATTTTGTATATGTATATGCAATTTGTCACTTATGTGTGACCAGAAAAAAACTCACAAATTTGAACAATCTGTAATCCTTTCAAAATGGTATGGCTTGGTTCGACAGGATTTGGAACGTTGTGTTGTCAAAGTGGTTTATTCACATGACCCTTCACGACAGGGAAATAGAAATGTTTTTACATTTTACAGTTATTTCTAAACATCGTTTTAAACTCTTTCACAAGCATTTAGAAGTTAGGAACGACATAACCGGGTATAGAATCATACATTAATGCACAACTTCTAATTGTTCATATACAACGTTTCAATACTATGAATAACGGTGAACATCAGTAACGATACGACGCCTTAAGAACAAAGGGAGGTAAGTCATGTACATTTTCTGTCTATCGTTATATTGCACAGTTGTGAAGATTGTAACTACAATAATATTGTACAATAACATGAGACGCCTGCTGACAAAAATATTTGGCGAACCTTTTAAAAGGTTCACATTTTTAAAAAATGAATCATTGTGCTTAAAATGTGAATAAACAGAACAACGGCACCCTACAGCTGATATAAAGGCCTCCGTTGGTGTAGGAAAAGTGCCAATAGGTGTAAAGCTCAACAAACTCTTCTAACTACTGTTTGAAAGACGTGTCAGTGTGAGAAACTCAGTCGGGCATTAAGTGTGAGTATGTATCCTGTGGTGGAGACCTGGTGACCAGACGGGACAACCAGGATACGCGCGTTAGCCCGCATATGTACGTACAGTATATGGACTTACACATGACCCATTTCATGGCATACAATGCGCCCACAGTTAACTGCCTGCTTGAAGAACGAGTGGTAGACAGGGTGAACTATTGCAGCAGACACCCGGGCATAATACTGATTCAAATAATAAACCCTGCACCTCACATATTTCTGCATGAATTCAAATTTCCATAGCTATTTTACCTCGTATGGGATGTTTGCCATGCGGAACCATGTCTCCAGTTTCACACAGAATGGGGATATACTGGGCACTGCTCCGAGCCGAGGTGGAATTAACAGGTATACATGGTTCTTCTTCGTGAACGAGGACGGGTCGACCGGGGGCGTCAGCGGTCCAGCGTCGTTCTTATGGAATGCCGTCCACCCTAGCACCCCCAGGGCACCCACCACGGCCCCTCCTACCACGGCCCCTCCCAGGGCCAAGGCCTTGTGCCCCTCCAAAAAGTGACGGATCTCCTCCATAACGGCGTGAGTTTGACAAGGACTGGTGGAGACGGGCTTTTAGCGGCCCAAAGCACGCAGCGCACACTGGTCCACTGAGCTGACTCTGCAGTCAAATCCACATAGGTGCACGGGTACAATCAGTTGCTGTTCAGGTGTTGAGATAAGTAGTGCTTTCTGGGGCGCCTGTCCCGCAATAACTGCTTGACACTAGAGGCATCTTGATATGTATCAATATGATTTCATCTTTTAGGAACCAGTAATAAAATAAATCAAGATTTCATGTGAACAAGTAATATGTAAGTTGATATCGGATCTCCCGACTCTCGACCCTCTCTAAGTCACAGTTACACAGAGAGAATAGGTCGGCTCGCTTCGCTGAACATATGAGAAGTAGCGAATGGTTTATGTTGGTCGAGGTATGATGTCTGTGTAGTGCTTGAGAAATTCATCTGGCTGGCGAAGGGGCGACATTATAGGTGAATGTTGAGCTTATCACTGTGTACTGTGAATGTGGGGATAATTATGATCAATATTCCGTGACAGTGAAGGTAAATATTACACGAACTACAGTGACCGTGACATTTCAGGTGAAAGTGGAGCTATTTACGAAATATTGCTCTACTGATAGTGAGTGAGAGACGAAAAAAAAAATGTACGACGCTATGGATAAATGCGGCGCTAATTACGATCGAGGGTGGTATTGTAAATCTATGATGTGCTATGACACTGAGGGTAAATGTAAGCTTAATTACGCTGGACTGTCGTATTGCACTGTTTATGATGGACCATTGTGTTGTGGGTGAATATGAATAAAAACGATGTAGCAAAGTGACACTGCGGCTGAATGTGGGCACAATGGACGTGACATCACTTGTTTATTTATTTATTTATTTGAGTGGTGTTCTACGCCGTATTCAAGAATGTTTCGCTTATACGAAGGTGCCCAGCATTATGGTGATACAAAACCGACAGAGGCCCGGTGATGGGGAGAACCCTCGACCATCCGCAGGTTGCTTGCAGATCGTCCAACGTACGGCCGTAGATGAAGCCAGCATGAACTCACACCGACCGCATTGGTTGACATTATTTAAAACCGTAGTCATACTAGCCAGAGATTGGTTCCAACACGTGACCTCCTTGACCACGAGCTGAACACTCATAGAGAGACAGCGTTTAACTCATCTAGGCCCGGGGGTCCCGCGGACCATATATGCCTATCAAGCATCGGGTTTGGATCTCAGATCCAATCGTCTTCCTCTTTACACTAAAAAAAATTGTTTATGATAATGAAACCTAATTCAAAATCCATACCCAGGGATCTTCTGCAACAGACCAAATGAAATTGAACACGTCAGTGAATTTATGTTTCTTGGTCTCCTTTTTTAATTACAAACTTAAATGAACCTCTCATGTTAGCTACATCCAGAAGAAAGTTTCTACAAATCTGAGCATCATGCGCCAGATAAGTAAGCGCGTCAATAAAGCAACCCTTTTCACCCTTTACTCTTCACTAATCCACCCACTTATATCATATGCTAATATTATATGGGGAAACACATAAAAATGTCAACCACTGGCTAACTTGCAAAAGCGAGTTATACGCATTATCACATTATCAACTCGTCTCGAACATACTCAACCTTTATTTATAAAGCTCAACATCTTGGCCGTAAATCCCTTAAATAAATATTCTGTACTACTGTTTACACATTTTTTTCCATCACGAAGAATTGATACCCAAAAGCGTCTGTTGATATTGCGTAAGACAAGGCAGTGTCCATTATTATAGAACAAGAACCAGTGTCCTCAATTTCGTTAAGCCTTTCTTCAGAAGTGATTATTCTCTGAAAGTCTCTGGTCCTCGGGAAGGGGATAGGTTACTCCATCAGCTAAAATATATTGTTTCAATCTCGCTGTTTAAGTCTAAAATAAAATCACACTTATTACACTACCTAACAGCTGAATAACTGATGGGGACATCATATTTATCTTAAAGTCTGTTTATTGTTACTTTTCAACAAAGAATGTCACCATTTTTCTTCATTTTGAAATAGCTTTAAATTCTTGTTTTGGGATAGAGCAAGTCCCTTCAGACTTTTCTCCCACCAAATTTCTTCTGATCACTTATACTATATTAATGGTAAAATACAAATACAAATCAGGTGAGTTACTGTCTACATCAACACAACAATTAACCGTGATAATGAAGCTGACAGTGAAATTCGGCATAATGTCTTGTAACTGTATGTGGTGGTCATATGTTTAGCTGAACACCTTGATAATCTCTTACCGTGACTGTGACTATGACTAAGAACGGCGAAAGTGCACAGGACTGTTCAATTTAGCGACTGCTTCAAGACATGCTTCCATAAAATGTAGTCCATGCTTGTTTCCTCTCCGGCTGTAAGTGGGAACGTCTGCAGCAACCTGCATGCGGATGGCCGTGGGTTTCCTGTCATATCTCCCACCATAATGCTCCATGGCCGGCGTCGTGACAGTGAAAATATGTAAGTACGGCGGAAAACACCAGTCAAATAAATCAATGTCAAATACATAAACTGTCTTCAAAATGCGTTCATGATTGAGACACATGCATCCTAGCCATGCATCCTGGTCGTAGCGTCTAGCAGTGGTTATCAGAGAAAGCTCTTCATCACCTTGGATTCCATATCATATATGTGTAATCTGTATTTCCGTTTTGAGACTCAACATGGAATCGATGCTGGAACGATTTTCTTGGAGCCGTGCATGAGTCATGAGTCGATTAAACTGACAAATAAATATGCTACTCAGCTGAGGTTGTCTTTTGAAATTCTATCTTTTAATATTCGATACATATAACAATTAAGTAATCTCCAGCCCATGATATTGACATGAATATTTATTTATTTATTTGATTAGTGTTTTGCGCCGTACTCAAAAATATTTCACGTATACTACGGCGGCCAGCATTATGGTGGGACATACGGCCGGAGAGGAAGCCAGCATGAGCTGAACTTGAACTCACAGCGACCGCATTGGTGAGAGGCTCTTGGGTCATCACTCTGCGCTAGTGCGCTAAATAACTGAGCCACGGAGGCCCCTTATATGAAATTGGTTGAAAGTGGTTGAATTTCAGTTGCTAAGAACAGAAATGAAGAACATTATGTCATATCATTGTTCTAAAGTAGAGGAATTTCTACATTTACATTTGATGGAGATAGATGCTCTCGGATTATCCTCAAATCGATGTACCACTTCGTTGGCTTAATGGTCGGGTCACGCCAAAGACGTTAAAATGGTATACATTACTGACTCGCTTGGCGTTCAGCACTGAGATTGTTAGAGAAAGGAAACATGACTGGTTTGTCCGGTGTCATTATAATTTGACTGGGTTGGGTGTCTGGTGTCTCCACATGATACTTCAGTGGCGGCAGCAATTTGGCTGCATGGATTCGCCCTGCTACAAAAAGACACAATATATGTATGTATGTATGTTCCTAATGACGCCTCAGCGTCATATGATTGTAAAATTGTTAAGTACAAAGTAAAACCCCAAGCATACATACATGTAGGCCCCTATATACATTCTAATCAAAGTTGTGCTTTTTCATATAGTTATTTGATTATGTGTCACGCCGTACTCAAGAATCTTTCACGTATACTCTACGGCCGCCATCATTATGGTGAAACGAAACTGGGCAGAAATCGGGGGAAACCCACGCAGGTTGTTGACAGACTTTCTCTCTCATACGAACGAGGAAGACAGCATGAGTTGGACTTGAAACACAGCGAGAGCATTGACGAGAGGCAGCTGAGTCGCGCTGCTGCACTAGCACACTGACCTCTATGGGCCTCGTAAGTCCCATAGAGTCTAGAATGCACAATATGAGTATGAGTAAACAAATTCGGCTTAAAAAGTGTTAGGGATCCCATTTTGAAAGTTTATTTATTGACTGAAGAAAATTAGAAATAAATCATCGTTTATCAGCAAATGAAGGTCGTTTAATGCTCACAAACCACCAAAACGCAAATGTTATTGTTTCGCTTCAACTTTCTCATGTCATCAGTTAGAGCCCTTCGTTTACAAACTTTGTCACAGACGAAAATAATGAAATTATCATCTTCTGTGTTATTCGAACATTTTACATGTAATTATTTATATTTTGAAGCCAATTTAACAATTGTCATAATGGATTTTACCAATCAAATTGCCGCAGCATTGCCGGCTATGGTAAGCTTTAGACAGGTTTGCTTTTGTAAAACGGGCAAGCCATTTGTTTCATAAGCTGCTTACGGTAGTCGGCTAAATGCGACATAGCCGACTAACAGACTTTAGAGGGCTACAGAAATTTTGTCAGACGTCACGTGTACTGTGCATGTCCTTAGAAAAGTAAAGTTGTTTCTTGGTCTCAGTTCGTTCTAGACCATATTTATATATGAGATCTCATATCGACCGTTTGCTAACTCTAACGCTCTATGCGCTGCTCTGGTTTTACTCTCCGCGCTGTTTGTGATATAATATAAATACTACAACGAGTAAAACCAGAGCGGAGACGACAATATAATGATTGGCAAATGGTAACACGTAACCTCTTGTAACCTCTTGCGACCTCTTGCGACCTCTTGAAAATTTACTTCATGCATTCATGCAGTTATGGTTCTGTTCTAACTGTTGATGGAGACGCAGCAGCAACTTTGCAAACAAAAATGCTATTATATTAATGGCCATTATTGTTAACCTATGCGTCGAAACAGACATTCCATTAAGTACGACGTTAATAGCCAAGCATGCATACATAATAGCCATTCTCTAGAACTGATCAAGTTTCTGCCAGTTGAAAAATCAATGTGCTCCCATTCCTTAAGATATGAATTTTAAATGCGGATAAACCGATAAAGACCACTATGTATGTATTATGGGTTTGGCCAGACTGTATTCGATTCAGTCGCATGTATGTATGTGTTTCTACCCGCTTTGTCGCCCGAGTTACGTTAAACACCCGTCACTCAACTCACGCTCGCAGGATATTTGTTGCTTACTTTAGTTTTATTTACTCTGATATTAATTTTTGGTATTAACGAATATCGTATTCTGGAAATATTCGACGGTTCCCGGCATTATGTGATACGATGAGTGAAAAAACCAGGACAAACCCATCATCATCTGCAGGTTGCTGACAAACATTCCCACGTACGACCGGAGGAAACCAGCGTAAACTGGATTTGAACTCACACCGACCGCACTGGTGAGAGGACGCTGAGTCAATGCGCTGCGCTTGCACGCTAACCACTCAGCGACGGAGCCTTCAAGATATTTGTACCTTCCCAAATAGCAGTTGAATTGGGGGAGGCTGTAATTGGTGAACACGGAGATAAATCTACAATTTAATATTGCGTTTTATTTGTTTTTAATTGCTTGCCAAATTTACACAACAATACTTCACTCTTTTGAAGCAGTGAGGTTAAAACGTTGGAAATTGGAGAAAAACAAAGCATATCTAAGGTAACGACAATTTTAGTGACTGTTTGAATTTCTTCTCGTGTACTTAAACTGTATAAAACTCCAGGCTAAGGATAACTAGCATATTAAAAAATATAATCTTTGGGTATGATTCAACATGGGATCTGCCTGGGCTGTATAATAGTACAGATTATTATGGGTACATGTGTGTGTAATGGCGACCGTGACTATGGCCAAAGCTATAATATTGTTAAAAATAGTGTAACATTTAATAATATTCAATGCTGTAATATCCAAAGCTTGTTTGAAATATAAAAGGTAGGAATTGTTCGAGAATTATTAAGGAGTTTAATAAAATGAGAAAGACGAAATTGTGGTGCAATGACAAGCGTTAGCAACAGCATGCTTTTATCACAAACTTAATGGTCGGTACATTATTGAAATGTTCATTGCTAAGGCGTGAAATTGCCCACCAACTTACAAAATATATAAATCGTTATAAATCGTACTCAGATACATCCCTTAATACGTGTTGAGGACAACCGGTTAGGCTTGGGGAGCTTCTATAGGTTTATCAAAATAATTAAACAGAACGGTTACTCGTACAAGTCTGTTAATGTTTAAAATATGACTGCAAAGTTGGAAATGCAGTTTTAATAACAACTGCATGACAATTGTCTTGTCCACTGACCAACAAAACACAGACTGACCAATCTGTCTTCGTGGTATTTGATCACCTCTTTTGTTTATGTATATTTCGTTTCCTAAAATAAATCGATTTAGACTAAATATTGAGTCTTGCTAGCCGTGTCAAATGCAGTTACCTTACTGACGATAAGCATCTGTTCTTGCAGTTGGACAAGTTTTTCTTCAATGTCGAAATTGTCGTTTTTCATTTTAATCCAGAAACCACAAATAGCAGTAATTCAGTCATTCGGCATAATATACGGTCCCTTTTAAGTTGCAAACATTCTAAAAGTCTGACGGAATTGTCACGTTCGTGTAACTCTCCTTCCAGATGAGAGGATATGATAACGGCATGCGTTTGACACACACACACACACACACACACACACACACAGATTGTCGTCGTCGTTCTGCATCGAGGTCCATATCTAGTATATGTGAACATTAATGAATCAAATCAAGTTAGGAGAATGTAGCAACCGGCGTTGGGTTACAAAGTTCCCGTGTGCCATTGTACAGCGGGAATATTATAACGAGAATGTATAGAGGGTTATAATTCTGACAATAAAACGGACTGAATAAGCCAATAAGGCTAAGAATACTACACCGGGTAGGCTGGAATCCCACTGTGGAGAAAACGCGAGCCAAGGCATTGTTACCTGGGGATTAACGCTCTCATTAATCAGCTAACACCGTTACAACACCAGGTAAAAAAACAAGTCAGTGCAAGCGACGGCCAACACCTTGGCAACTAAGCCACGGGTACTGTGGAGAGTTAAGTTAAATGTGAGTGTATATAAATTCATGTAACACTTGCAATTGGCATTCACACCAAACAGGTCTACCTTCCTTCGGACCTCAGTAGCTTGTGTGGCATTTAGTCCTTGGATCTCAGCAACTCTCCACAGCCTAACCAGGTAAGACTTCAGTTTGACAATTCTTAAGTGGGAGTCAAATGGTTGTACCATAAGAGTCAAATTACACTGGTACTACGGTTGTCTTCAAGTTAAAGTGTGCATGTATGCTAAGGAGTTTGCCAAATGATACCCTTTTCATAGTCTTGCTGACTATTGCCTAGGATTTTTGTGTTCTTTTCGGTATCTAAGGCCCGTTGAATGCTTTTTCCTCTCTTGTTCCATATATGGAAGAACAATATGACAGATACTTAAATACATGGAATGGCAAATATTAAGACTATAACTATCCTTTGAGTTTTAATGGTTACACGAGTAGGTTATATCCCTTAGACATACGTATCCTTTTTTGTGTTACAGGATCACTTGAAGATACATTGAGTTGTAAGAAATAAAGCACTACAATGGCAGAGGTATCCGAAAAGCCTAGAATGATCGCCGCCATGTTTAACAGTCCCGGTCCATGCTACGGTCTACCTGGCCTGACCGGGGCCCCAAGTCACGACCCCCGTAGTACCCATGTCAGGGCGGCTGCCTACTCCTTCGGACCCAAACACGGCAAATACGTGGATGACTGTAGCCCAGGGCCGGCCTATTACCCCGACCCAAATGTCACGAGGAGTGGGCGAAAAGGAGACCCTTCTTACTCTCCCTGTACTCCAAAGCTAAAGATGTGGCAACGTTCAAGACCCCCTGGTCCAGGCGCTTACTGTCCCGAGATGGCTGGACCTCAGGCCCCAAAGTTCACCTCCCAAATACAGCTTTGGCACCCGCCATCGTTACAGGGGTACTGATCACACACCCGCCGCCACAAGTATACCCTCCCTTCTGTGTTCGGACCACGCACGTACGAAAGCAGCAAGCCTCAGGCCCCTGCTTTCTCCCAGAGAGGACGCCGTAACCAAGGAAGTTTTTGCGAGGATCTGAGTAAGACCCCCCGGCCCTGGAACGTACAGAGTTAGCGACCCCAACACCAACAAGCACAAGGCCCATCATACAGCATGTCCCAGCCGAAATCAGGCCCCTGGTGACGCTACGAAGAAGCCCGGCCGCGGTGCCCACTGCCCGGAAAGAGTGATCATCAACAAGAAGCCAGGCCCCTCAGTTCAGCTTCGGCGTGCGACATTCCAACTACCTGGCACCTGTTATATTCGATTGTTTTCGAATAGAGAAAAACGCCAAATTTTCGTGCATTAAACATTCATTAAGGGATAACTTCAGTTTCAACGGACATCACCGTTATGAATGAACTTTTCACAATCCCTTGATATATTGCATATTTCGTTTTCGATCTGTTTATCTTGTAAATATTCGTTTCACTACTTCCGAGAAAATGTATAATGTTGCGATTCTTATTGAGAAAGTAAATTACAGAACAGTTACAGAGGATCAAGGAATGTTTATGGTTGAGTTCCCTGAAATTAAAATAAAGTATGATTATCCAATGACCCATGCCTTGTTGCATTCCGTTATGTGTCTTTTACACAGATATGTTCGTGACCGAAGTGTCATGTACGAGTTAACGTTAAGTCAGAAATAGGCCAATAGTAGCTGACTGATTTGATTTACCACACAGTTTACCTGAAAAGATTTAACAGAGTTGTTTGGCTTCCCCAGGCTTTGCGTTTTCCTCTACCCACAAGTATAATTGCAGTTATATACAGGTGAAAAAATCTTGAATATGACGTTAACAATAAATGAAAAGATGACTGTGTATTAACCGGTTCTGATCAACTGTCATCATATAATATAGCAGCAATGAAAATATCATTGTAATACTACATCATAGTCAACTGAAAAACCCTTTCAATTTCACTTAACCGACGGAGATGAAAGTACTGTTGCCATGGTAAATAATGGCATCATCCTTTAATTGGCTATTCATTCATTCATTCAGTCAGTCAGTCATTTGTGGTAACTTTCTAAGACCAAAGACTCATCAGTTCTTACCTGTTTACGTCGTCGTTTGTATGCTTAACCGACAGAGATGAGAGTACTGTTGCCATGGTAAATAATGACATCATCCTTCAACTGGCCATCCATCCATTCTGTGGTAACTTTCTCAGATCAAAGGAATAATTATTTAGGACGAACCAAATAAAAGTGTACATGTGGCAAACATCAGAGCGATGTAAGTGAGGACAACTGTGTTGAAATTTTGAGAGGATTGAAAAGTTAGCTCTATACATCTGATTGATGTTAAGCACTCTAGATTTTTCATACACTGATATACTGGGTATTTAGAAAAGGAAGTAGTGAGACGTGGTTTCGTCGACGATTAAAAATCCATTCCTTGAGCCATAATGATGACGACAAAATTCCTTACATGATTGGAGTTTCAAACTGTGGTCGCTGTTATTTCACTCGCACACCTGTGATCAGGTATATTGGCTGTGGAAACAGACAAAGCATGGGATCAAAGCTGTAGCCAACTCATACAACGCTTGTTGACCTCTGATGCGTCAAGATCTTGTGAGCTTTTAAGGCTGTTTCCTGTTTCGAATGAGCGGAGACGATTTGATTGTATCAGACAACTGCGACAGTTGAGTGATCATATGACTCTTAAGTCTAAACAAGATATTTCGATATAACAACAGCTATTCCAATTGTTTACGTTTGAAGCGCCTTTAATTCCTGACAGGCCGTGGTATGTAGCACGTGAGTATACAATGGTGTTGTGTGAGATGATACGAGGTGATAGTTAATCAAACAATCATTTTACCTTGCCAGTATTCCGTCTTTCACAAATTCAGGGAGATAACTCTCGCGGTACAGAGAGATAACCAAACACAAAAGGGGGTGGAGTGTGAAGGTTGGGGACAGGGGTCTGTGCTTGTCAACCTCTGTTAATTGTTCGCATTAGCAGGTTATCGTTAATTTACTGAGGATTGAAATCAGAAATAATTTAATCCCAAAACCATCGTCTAAATAAAGTACGAGAATGATCATTTTAAAAATTGTGCAATAAAGTGCCTCTAATGTAGGCACCTAAATATAAGCTGTCGAATATAATCAAGCGGAACATGTGCCGTCTCTAATGCATTTTTACATGTTTCCTTTTATCAATCGATTTATCTCATAACCGCCTGTCATTCCATTGCGTATTTTTGATACATAACACTTTTGCTAAATTTAAACGGCGTGAAACACCAATCAAATAAATAAATTTGCTAAAATTGCATTGAACGAGATAGTGAACGACAGATAAAAGACACATAGGGCTATAGTAAGAAATCTACCCAAGGAGGGCATAAAGTACTGTTATACTGGTACACAGGTTGTAGGAAAGTTGGATAAGATGAGCCACGTTTTAGTAATGTCGGTCTACATTCAACAGTAAAAGACAAATGGTACCTAGTATAAGTCGTAATACTGTTTTAAAAAAGCAATCAGTAGGACACACTTGCGAGAAGTATCGGCGCTGTAGGATCTGTGTGGCTAATTTAGTCAGAGCTTTAAAAATGGGGTGCACATGGCGTGTCTTATCTTGGGTGGTGAGTTCATATATGGGGTGGGGTAAGTTCTTCATGATGGGGTGTTAAGAATATCGCTCTACTGGAATGGCGGTCTGTTTGGTCAATGATGGAAAACACAGGGGCCTGGATAAAGGACCTGGTACGGCAAGGCCACATGCAGAGGCCACATGCAGAGAGGTACGATAAAAATCGCAAAGTTCAAATTCCCAGCATATTTCTGTGAATTTCCCAATCAGAAGTATAAAACTTGGTAGAAGCGCCAATAAAAGGTATATGGCTATAAAAACAGATGGTTGCACGTAATGTAAGACTACATATGCGTGTCTACCAATGCTGTCAATTAATTTTGCTGGTAAAGCCACACACAAGCTGGAGGCCATAGTATATCGATGACAACCTGTCAGACTAAGAAACAGTCAACACAATGAGTGTTCTAGCGATAGAACTTACTAGAACCATTGCTCGGACACAACCTATCCCTCCATCCTGTCCAAACCAACTAACCCACGGTTCAACTTACTCCGCTCACGCCTTTATATATTTGCGACTATGTTTGTCATACTTTTCATGTTCTACAGTTAGAATGGCGAGAAAATACCACTCCGTCCAATCCAGAACTAACTTAAAAAAGACTAAGAAAGCGGTATTTTGGCACTAAATTATTATTTATTTCACAGAATAATAACAGAAAAAACGTTCTATTTACAATATAAATATATCTGAGTACCCGTATTTTACAAGTAACGTCGTTATGTACACTTTGCTCAAAATATATTATCGTCGTTTGATGAACAAAAAGATCTCAAACAAACATGTGGTATATACATATCCAACGAATGACACGTATGTGTGCTAGATTTACCACAAACAATGACACGTATACGTGATGCATGTACCATTGACAGTGACACGTGTGATACATATACCATGCACGATGACATGTGCACGTGATGTATATAGCCTCTCATGGTCAATGACACGTGTAAGTGATACATATACCATGGACAATGACAGGTGTATGTAATACATATACGATGGACAATGACACGTGCATGTGATGTATATAGCTTACCATGGACAATTATATACCATGGACAATGACACGTGTATGTGATACATATACCATGGACAATGAGACGTGCACGTGATGTATATAACCTACCATGGACAATCATATTCCATGGACAATGACACGTGTATGTGATACATATTCCATGGACAATCACGCGTGTATGTGATACATATACCATGGACAATGAGACGTGCACGTGATGTATATAACCTACCATGGACAATCATATTCCATGGACAATGACACGTGTATGTGATACATATACCATGGACAATGAGACGTGCACGTGATGTATATAACCTACCATGGACAATCATATTCCATGGACAATGACACGTGTATGTGATACATATACCATGGACAATGAGACGTGCACGTGATGTATATAACCTACCATGGACAATCATATTCCATGGGCAATGACGGCAAACACCTGGCATATACACCACAGACTGTGACAAAAATACATGTAGGTACAGTGTATCAACAAATCTTTGGTAGTAATGTATATTAGAAATGGTGTGTGGTGAACGGATTGCACAGAAACGGCATGGAATTAGGTGCCATGCCAAACAGCTGTGTGTGACACTAGCGAAGAAACTGATCAACGTTGCACAAAGTCACTATGACCTTCCACTGGGTGGATAAGCGTGAGTACGTGGCAATGTACAGATGAAATCGGTGAAAGTGTGTTTGCATGACAATATTCCTCTTACATGTAAGTGCTGATGACAGAAATCTGCCATCTTCATTATGCGTTAAGCTGCTGGAGGTGTTCGGCTTCTTGTTTTCCCATGGAATGGCGGCAGACAGCCACGTGGTGATGATCTATGTAATTCCTGGATACTTTGGGTCAGACTGGCCAGTCCTGTGGAGCTGACAGCCCGTGGTTCTGAACCGGTTATGGTCATCTACCACCCACCCACTGGGCTCTCGGAGAATTTCCTGTCTTAACCAGTGATAAGCACACCTGGTCAATCATAGCCCTGGTACACACCCGGTCAGTCATCACCATGCTACACACCTGGTCAATCATCACCGTGCTACACACCAGTCACTTCTGGTTGGCACTAGTCTGGAGGTAAGAAAAATACACATCTGACAAATAGATAGGAATTTTGCTTGAGCGTAAGTACAGCGTCATTATAATTCTGTAATCTCGCCATCTGACTACATAAGTTATTCTTATATCAAGGTACCGGGTAGTTCTAACAGACAATATACGATGTCGTCTCGCTGTAATCCTGCAATCTGATATAACCCGACAGAATATTGTCCAAAATTTTGTGGCATACTTCCATTTGAGAATTGTATATGCCTTATTGATTATCCATATCCCCATTTACTCACTTGCTAAAGTACAGCTGTGAAATGGTCCGCCTCAAACCATTGACTGTAAGCTACCTGCAAGATAAAAGCGGTAATGCCTGTCAAACCTCTGCACAAGAGAATTACATGTTACATTTAATCTGAATAACATCATTTCAGAAAGCAGCACGCTACTTGGGCCCACCTGCAGAAAGGGATCATTGCTACAAGCGATTGCAAGGAATACAACCGAGTTTACAATTGATTGTATTTATTTATTTGATTAGTGTTTTACGCCGTACTCAAGAATATTTCACTTATACGACGGCGGCCAGCATTATGGTGGGAGGAAACCGGGCGGAGCCCGGGGGAAACCCACGACCATCCACAGGTTGCTGCCAGACCTTCCCACACACGGCCGGAGAGGAAGCCAGCATGAGCTGGACTGGAACTCACAGCGACCGCATTGGTGAGAGACTCCTGGGTCATTACGCTGCGCTAGCGCTCTAACCGGCCGAGCCACGGAGGTCCCCAATTTATTGTAAAAATAAGTTTTCGTAGGCACGATAGCGATAATTAAGGTTAATTTTGGTGGGAATGTAAACATTTACAACAGTGTCAACCTGTTGTCATTTTTGATTGTAAATTTCGATTGCCATATCTTACAATCCCTTCGTGCAACAGTGTGTTGATTGTAAGTTAGGGTTATGATCGTGATCTTGGTGATTTACTATCAACTAAGCCTTTCGATCCTTTTGTGCAAGCGATCCATGAACAAGGAGAACATTTTGTTTATTTAATTGGTTGGTTATTTATTTATTGATTTCATTGGTGTTTTACGCCGTACTCAAGAATGTTTCACTTATACGACGGCAGTTAGCACTGTGGTGGGAGGAAAACGGGCAAATCCCGGAGCAAACCCACGACCATCCGCAGGTTGCTGAAAGATATTCCCATGGATGGCTGGAGAGGAACTGAGCATGAGCTGGACTTGAACTCACAGCGACAGTATTGATAAAAGGCTCCTGGGCCATTGCGCCATGATGGCACACTAACCACCATGCTAGGGAGGCCACTGTTGGTGTTTTGTGTGGTAGTCCAGATTACTTCGCTCATATGAAGCCAGGTTTTCAAAGGGTAGGGAACAAAAATAAACAAAATCAAAGAAGTCAATCTGGAAGATTTCTTTTATAATATTTGGTATCATTAATTATACTTAATTAGTCGCACCTGGAGGAAGCAGGCCATGTTCATTTCGTTCAATCTGTGGATACACTGGGTGCTGTGGGTACGGCACTAGAACACAAAACCATGCAGAAATTCATAAACAAAAAATATATATAAAATGTTTTTATTCTAAAATTAGAAACACAACCAGTAAATGATAGCAAACTAACCTGTGTAAACATGAACGTATTTATTATTTCATTGTAGGTTTACTTCATACTGAAGGTAGATTGCAGTGTTGTATATATGTGGTGTTTCTCAGGTGTTATTCTTCACCGTTTGTTCTCATTCAGGTGTTATTATCCACAGCCTGGAGTAATTTAGGTGTTTTTGTTCGTACCTTGGAGTCATGCAGGTGTAATCGTTCACAACTAGGTATCGTTCAGGTGCTTTTGGTTACTATTTTTTTGGTCATCCAGGTGTTGTCATTCAGAGTTCAGTTTCATTCGGGTGTTATTCTTAACAGTTTTCTGTCACCCAGATGTTATTCTTCAAAAGTTTGGTTGCATGTAGGAGTTATTGTTATAGTGACATTCAGGTGTTATTGTCCACAGCTTAGAGTTATTCAAGTATTCTTGTTGCCAGTTTGGTGTCGAGCAAGTGTAATTGTTTGGCGTCATCCAGATGTTTGTGTTCACTTACTTGTCCCTTTCTGGGTCTCCGATATAGTACTAATGCTTCCAGCTGTGCTTTCTGTATTGCACGAGATGACACTTCGGTCTTCAATACTTCTCATGTCATTCAAACCGCTCTCGTCTGAAGGGAACAACAAAAAAGTTGAAAATCTTGCTAACCAAACATTTATTAGCAGTCGATGAATTCTGTGTTGTACATGTAAGCACAGCAATGGAAGGACGTTTTGAAAATGAATTCTGCACTTAATGATATAAAGCATTTCTCTAAGGTTTGCATTACTGAAAAAAATAGTTATATATATATATATATATACTAAAAACAAATAACTAACACATTACAACCGTTTTGAAAGACTACAGTTATCTCCCTTATAAGTCAGTCAAATACAAATAAATATGGACAGGCGCGCAACATCGCTGGCAGTCAATCAAGAAACGGCAATAAAAAAACCCCTTCGTTTCTCGATTGTTATCACACCTAGTCGCACTGGACACATACCCTTCCTATTACAAGCCCATTAAACGGCCCGAATTCTGCATGAATATCACTTTTGAAGAAAATGTCTAAAATCTATCAACTCCATCGTTTACCCCGGCGCTCCGCCATTTATAGATCCGGCTCGCCTTCAGCATCCGACGGAGGTTCACAAACTGGCGTGCATGCGCGTCATACTTGACACAAATACCAACTAGCAGTTAACGACAGCCAGCAGTTGACATCAGCAGGATGCAGCGTGAGACTCCGAATTCGCCTGGAATGCCACAGTATTTGCCTCACTGGACAAGCGGGTACAAGGCTTACACAGTCAAACAAAGCCAAGGATCACTAAAAAGTCAGTTGCAATAACATGTACAACAGGTAAGACGAAAATTACTTTTATGATAGCTAAACAGGGGGCGATTCCACAAAGCCATTTCTGGCTTAAGTAAAAGTTTAGATTCTCTCTGCTTTGGTTCTGGAAGTAGAAATTTGGACAGATCAATTTTTAACTTCAGTCAGAAACTGCTTTGTGGAATCAACCTTGGTAGTTTTTAAAACTAGTCTCACTAGCATTTGTGAAAAAAAAGATAAGGAAAAAGGAATTAACAGTAGATAAAAAAATTACTGCGAGTATTAAAGCAGGATTGCTTATATATGTGCACGGGATTTCGCCTTTGTTGAACATTTAGATATTTGCCGGACATATTTTTTATGTTTAGTTTTCCCTGTGTAGAAATAGGACATTATCAAAATTGTTACACACTTCTAGCTGATAATTAATTGAAATGTGAATGTACTTAGTATGACTACATACATCAGGCCACAAAGCAGGGGTTACTGTAGGAATTTATGTCACTCCATTATTTCTTCTTTTTTTCTATTGTGTTCAGACTTTTTCAACAATATAAATGCATATTAATTCATTTAAGTAGACATTAAAATGCAGTTAAAATATGATAAACATTTGTAAATTCGAACATTTAAATTGTGCATATGCATGGAAAAAAACTCCATAGTTTCGACTGACAGACAATGGTTTATGTGTTTATGACAGATGTTGAAATAGATCAGCAAGCCAAATTACTAAACCCAATAGGGAAGTGTACTGGCTCAGATGCATGGTTAAGGTTGGCATGATTAGTGCTGCATTAAGCACCAAGCAAATAAATAAAATAATCCCATTCACAAACTCCTTGATTATCATACGATACCAGTTTTCGTTATAATTCTTAAAAGTCTGCAAGTCCTTTTTCGCCGTCAGATTCCATGGTGTCTTCCACTTTAAATTTGCAATATGCGCGTAAATAGCTGGTTGGTATCTGTGTCAAGTACGACGCGCATGCTCGCCAATTCGTGAATCTTTTTCGCCATAAGAAGGCGAAGAGGCTATAAATGGCGAAGCGCCGGGGTGTAATAACCATCCAGAAACAAAGGCTTTTCATTTCGTAATTTCTTAACAACGGTGTTTCGCGCCTGTCCATGTTTGTTAGCATCTGACTAACTCATATGGAGACAACTTCGAGTGCCTGTGGAAAGACACAACAAAACGTTTGGACACTCACGTGTTTTACTCAAGGGGAGGCCACTCTCTGATCCTAGTGACACGACTTGGCTCGGGGTCCTGAATATAAAGACAGATACATAAAGTTATGTATTGGTTAACCCTGACACTGAATACTTCATTGATTACTGGTGAACAGATGAAGAGTGCTTTAAATCGCTAATATCAGGTCATTTTAGACAGCAGTTGTCAGAACACCCAGGAAGTAGTTGTGATCTAATTACCGCTGTAATGGCAGATTGCTGTAGACTCCAGTTTTAATGACAAGGTTGACCGGCTCTTACAGTATTTATGGGCTTAGTGATTTGCCCGACATAGTGCATGAAAATCTGTGACATATGTTCCTCCAGCAAATCGGCTAAAGTCCTGATAACATGGATAACAAAGCAGCCGGAGAATACGGTAGGATTAAAATAGAGGCTAATTCCAGAAACTCAGTCTACCGTTACAGTTTGCACAGACGCCAGGTCACCAGGCGGAAAGAAATCAATAGCAATGCTGGCATTTATAACGAACAAAGGTATTTCTGACTAGAAACTCGCATGGCAAGCCTCCATCAAGCCAACGCCAGCACATAAAACGTCACTAATTTTTTTTGCAATATAGTGTTACTGATACAGGGTTTTGCACATCCTACTGTCTATTATTAAAGAGCTCAACTAAAAAGGCCAAGCAGCGTTGCATTCTAGTCTTACACAGCCAAGTGTATTGGTCGTGTTGACGTGACAATATTTTAGTTTACCAGCCCATTGATACATATTCAAGCAAAACATACACATTGATAAATCTGTATCTGATCTATAATTAGCGGGGGCATGTAAACAGTTGACACATAATATATTCATACAGAGCACCCTATTAGCAAATGCATGTAAACTGTTGACACATAATATATTCATACAGAGCACCCTATTAGCAAATGCATGTAAACTGTTGACACATAATATATTCATACAGAGCACCCTATTAGCACATGCATGTAAACTGTTGACAAATAATGTATTCATACAGAGCACCCTATTAGCAAATGCATGTAAACTGTTGACACATCATATATTCATACAGAGCACCCTATTAGCACATGAATGTAAACTGTTGACAAATAATGTATTCATACAGAGACCCTATTAGCACATGCATGTGGACCGTGGACACATGTTCAGATAGCGTCTTACGAGGTCAGGCATGTGGGCAGCGGACATAATACTTGTAAGTCCTTAAAGCACCCTACAGGGAGAGGTATGTGGACAATATGCAGGCACCCCCTTGATAGGAGAAGATCAAAAAATCGAAGTATCTGATATTTACACACTGTATATCGTGCCCGAGAAGTCTGACACCGCACAGCAGTGTTAATATAGTCTGATGCATTGGTGAATTACAAGACTTACCCGCTCGATTCAGAGTACCGGTCCCCGCGAACTGAATAAAACAGAAACAAATATAATATCAAATAGGTGGATTTCTGCGAAATTACACCAGATATTCCAGTTAGAATTCTAAAAGCTTTATTTGTATAGACGTGTCTTGTATCCATGTCAATAGTACGTCCAAAAGCAGAAACATATTGAGAAAACCTTCCCGCCCATTCAATTCGTGCTTTATTTTAGCCCCAAAGGTGGACAATTCGCTCAAAGTTACTCTTTAAAACGAAAGCTGTAATCGAAAACCATCAAGAGCGAGACGCGAATTCGGTTTGCTTTTACTCAAATCTTTACGACCTTTGAAGCCTTTTTTCTGTGAGCCGAGCGAGTCTATTCAATATCCACATCCAAAGGTCAATTACACACGATTACATACAGAATGACGTCATCATTATGGATTGTGTTAGATACACATCATTGGGATGGACTGATGGAAACAAGGCATGGCGTTAAATCTCCATGTAAACAGTAAAGCCAAGATCGTCCTAATCCGTAGCAGGCTTACTTCTGTGTTAAGACATCGATACTGACACAGCTGGCTTCACAGCATATAGAGGTATCGTTTGTTAATGACAGTGGAGACTTACCATATAGAGATATCTTGCCATGCTTGACCAAACAAACTCCAACAACCACAAGTATGATGACCACCACGGAAACACACGAAACAACCGCGACCATGGTGACGGAGACAGGAGATTCGGTCGGCTCTTCGTTACCTACAAGACAGACAGGCGAATACATGTATATTTGTATTTCAGATGAGCAACAAAACACCTGTTGAAGTGTCTTACAGCTGCATGCTTCGACTGTCATACTCTAACCACTGTATCTGATGTTGACAGCAGAAATGTCGCTCCTAGCACTTATTTGAGAAAAAAAAATGTATACACCTCCTTACTGATCAGTTTTAAGTGAACGTTGTAATACGTCGTAAGTAATTCTGAGGGTACGTGTATAAGTGAAAGTCTGGTTATCATAATTATAAACTCACCTTGCCCGGCTGCTAACTGCCCATTATCCTCATTAACCTGACGCTGGGACTGCACATTAAAATCTTCTTTTACTGAAACAGAAGACAGTACATCATATATTCAAGGACGATTGAAATGGTGCTGACGTTTGATGGATATGGCAGTGGCGCTGATGTATTGCAGTGGCGCTGACGATTCATGACAACTGCAGTGGCGCTGATGGTTCGTGAGTTGCAGTGGCGTTGTCGGTTCATGACTATGTAGTAGCGTTGATGGTTAATGAATAATGCAGTGGCGCTGACGGTTAATGATTATTGCAGTAGCGTTCACTGTTCATGACTATTGCAGTGGCGTTGACGGTTAATGACTATTGCAGTGGCGATGACGGTTAATGACTATTGCAGTGGCGTTGACCGTTAAAGACTATTGCAGTGGCGCTGACGGACAATGACTATTGCAGTGGCGTTGACGGTTAAAGACTACTGTCTTGGCGTTAACGGTTAATGCCTTCCAATGAATTTGTAGACAAGGACAATATAAACGCCTACAGCATGAACAGTAAAACCAGCGACGATCTACAATGCAATCGCTAGAAAATTGTTACACGTAACCCTTGAAGTACGGCTACTTGGCAATTTACCTCAGTTAAGTCACAGGTGTGAATCAAGAAGCAAACCGACTGATTTGGCGAAGTCTAACCCACAACACAACTGCCATCGACTGAACTAAACACCTCAGCGAACTTTGCAGGTCTTAGTAAGTGAGCCGTACAAAATTGAAATACAGTTTACGATGGTTTTGAGACGGATTTGGCTTTTCTCCAGCTCAACTTCTACATAATCGTGATAGATCGTAACATTCACTAGTCTAGAACTAAGTCCTGTCGTCTGCGTATTGTCAAAAGTGTACGCAAGCTTCACAAACCTCCTTTTTTGAATCGCGTGGCTTCGTTGCTTACATGAACTCGGCTGCTTTTCTCGAGCTTACGGCCATCGCTTTTATTCAAAATAGTTCCCTACTCTTTCAGTTGTTCATTGTTAAAAGATATATTAAAGTTAAGACTCCCAAGCATGCTGTCAAGCGCCCTTGTGATGGTGTACATCTTCTGAATCATACAAAGAGAAGCAGTCAACAGTTTTCAATGATGTAGGGTAGCCGCAAAGTATGTTCTAGGCGACTTAGTGCAATCCGTATTCAAATCGTGCACTATGCTAGAATATCAGTTATCGGTAACAAAATATGAATCACATTTGCGCTTTGATTGCAACTGTTCATATATCCAACTTGGAGATCTAATTCAGCACAATGACTATACCTCTCCTGTACTATGAATTTCTAAAGGCTAAAAGCTAGGAAGAATGAAAGAGATTTCAGATCTCACAACATAACCACTCGCAACATAACCACTTGGAATTTTCAATTACCTGAAGTAGGACCTGTAACATTAACCTTTTCTCCGTCCACTCTGATGTCGTAAGAGTAAGTGAACAAGAGAGCAGTTAACACGGTTAACCTGGTGGTCATAAATTTTAATTCATAATTTTAAATTGGTCATCCGCGGCATACGGATGATGGTAAGACGTATGAACAAGGGCTCTAAACAATATGCGCGAAACACAAATCGACAATCCGAATGTGTCAATACTGCACATTATCTAATTTCCAGTTATGGATAAACGCTTACATAATAAACGCGAACGATGAATAATGAATAATTCTGTGATTAAACCAAGACGAACTACTCACCTGGGATGGCGTTACTAGGGTCCTGTTGCACCACTGGAGCATCGTGCACCTTAAGCGTTATGCTGTACGATGACACGCCTTCAGAGTTTGTCACGATGACCGTATAAATCCCAGAGTCCCGCTTCTCCACAGCCGAAAAGGAAAGCGTGGTCACGTTGCCGGCAAGATGTGCTGGGGTGTCCTTGAAGTCTAAGCTAGGGTAGGCCGGTTTTTCCTTGTGAAAGTTCAGCTTGACTGTTTGTTCTTCCTCTGCCCTCTCCCAGACGACGTTCGAAAAAACCGGATGTGAATAAAATCCAACAGAGATATCCAGTCGGCCGCCAGACGGCGCAAGAACAGTCCTACTTCGGGCCTCAAACACAGGTGCAGCTGATCAAGAAAAACAAAAAGGCCCCGTGCTCTGTCAAAGTATTTCATATTGGAATCAATAAACTGAATTGTATATGGAGAGTTAATTATGTCAGTATCTTCCAGATAACAATATTTCCCCCTTTCACTTTTACTAGTTTTGACTTTGACCTACGTGAGTGGTACTAATCTCAGAAACGAATGAATGATGAAATAATTCCTGAGTCGATAAAGTTTATTTCAGTGCATCTGTAGTTGTAATATTCTCTGTTTGCATCAGTTAGTTCACTCTAAGTGAGTCATGTGTTTGCAATCAAGGCGCGGCAGTAAGTCGATGTGAGAGGCAATTTCCGTGGGTGTATGCAATGGGAAGGCACAGATGTGAAGTGACACAATTAATCTATTAACGTCTCCATTCATTAGGCCTGTGGTTATACAGTATTCAGACACTCACTTTTAGGTTGCACAAAGTAAACTGGCGCTTTGCTTATGCCCGACTCCGTTGGACACACTACATATATAGTCCCCTGTCACAAAATATCCCGAGGGAGGGAGGTGAAGTACTGATGTTGACTCAGAAGCACTTCCCTGCATGGTGTCAACCAGGGTGCTGCGGACTCGATGCTCCCAGGAGTAGAACTCGTACTGGGCGGGGTTACCCTCGGCCTCACAAGTCAGGACGTTTATGCCACTCTGCCAGTTAACTGTTACGACCGGGGGGTCTGAAGTCAAGGGCAAATCAAACATTAGTAATGGGACGCATGGAGATGTTTCAAACAATACTTTGTAATATCTACTACCAAATCGTAAGCTTTATCTACTTCCCTAATGTTAGTACAAGTGAGGAAATTAGACTATTCACATGGGCGGAGAGGGAATATGTTAGTCATTGACAAGGGAGAGGTACAAGACAGTTAGCAGTGTTATACGGAGCCACAGTACGACATGTTGGCGCTACAGGCCAGTGACGGTTGAAACATTGAAAGTGCAATGATCTAACGATACTTGTTAAAGCGGCAATGGACTGTGTGCGGAGAGCAGGTGGCTGACGATGCTGTAACGGTACAAGTAAGGTGTGGGACAGGAGATGAATGTATGAGTGCAACGGGTCAAAGTTGATAATTACGGGAGGTGTGTTCTCAGTGAATGGGGCGGGTGATAGCTGTTTGGTGGGTGGTACCGACAACAGGGTGCATGGAGCTGGGACCGATAATTGCCGAGTTCATCACAGACAACCTTTGAATCCACAGACAAACATCATTCTGTGCAAGGTAAAATATCAATACCGTCATGTAACATATGGGACAGGATAATGAGAATGTCTTGACACTTTACTGCCAAACACCATTTCGACAGGTGGGCCATTACAAAGCCACCATCTTTCTGACTTTCTGTAGCGATCGGGCTGGGTCCTACTCACAGGGTTCGTCTTGTAATGTGAACATTAGAACCTTTGGGATACAGATCTCAGTATTACTGGCACATTTATCTATGAATACCTTAGTCCATAACACAGGCCCATGCCGGTTAGGGCCGTACGTCCACAGCGGATCAGCCGGGATTATCTGTATACAATGGCATAGCTAGAGGGCCCCTCCTCCAAAATTACTTACTCGAAGAAAACATGTGAGGAGCACTGCAAATCCGTTATTTTACGGCCAACGGGTCTGGATTCGCCGCTGATAAGTGTGGCTCAAAGCGTACTTCAGATTAATATCGGGGTAATGAGTCATTAGTTAATTAAGGTTTGTAAATGGAAGTGAAGCATGCAAATGGGACTGAGTGACAGGAAAAAGGGATGACAAGTTTATCACATACAAGATTAGGGTTATTTTTTCAACTATTTAAAAGCAAACAGCACACTGGCGTACCTTCTAGATAATGAGGTTTGCTTAGTACACATTCAATAAGTGTACAAGTATCTTGCAAGAGAAAGATCAGGGGTGTTTTTATGTACTATGAACAATACAGTTAATTTCAGAGCACTCTTAATTATAGCTTTACTGTTTCCCACGAACTAAAAGCCTTCTGAGATTCGCTCATTAAGTGTACTTAAAAATGACACTTTCATTTTTAATAGTTCATTTGAACTAGGTTGTACACACAAGCCATTAAAATATCTTTCCTGCGTTAAACTGAGTCATTTTTCACCTGTCATACAGGAGACTTCTGTTTTAAATTACGTGAGAATTTTTGAGTCTCACAAATACTAAACGTTTAGTATTCGCTGAGATCTTTGGACAGTTCAGTAGTGTTCAGCAATACAGTATCGTGTTTATACACGTCATGAAAAGAATACGATAAAAGACATTGCAATAATATTGAGATCATGCAAGCTACAATTACGATCTATATATGCCACAAAGAGTGAATGAGAAAAAAACTACTTCGATGAACGGGAACTTTAGCATATTAAATGTCAACCAAGCGACATTATTATCAACTATTTGTTGATTTGATAACACCAAACTTTTACGACGGCGATCATTTTTATACGTGGGGGAAAGCGTAGAGACTATACAGTGAAGACCACTGAACTTCTACGGGTACCTGCTGGAAACGACCATCCTTTACCAGGTACCTACTGCAAACCCCCATCTTTACCAGGCAAATGTATGAAACCTCCACTTTTACGAGGTACTTGCTGGAAACCACTGAGCTTCTACGGGTACCTGCTGGAAACGACCATCCTTTACCAGGTACCTACTGGAAAACCCCCACCTTTACCAGGTACCCACTGAAAAAAACACCTGACATAAATGTGTAGCGTAACAATTAAATGCTGGATTAAAACGTCCCGATTAGTTAGGGGATTATCATCTGCGGCTGCTATAATGGTGCCTTGTTTGGAGAATCTGACGAGAGTACATGTAAATACCCACCTATATATATATATATATATATATATATATATATATATATATATACATGGAATCAACAAAAGCAGGTTTGACCTGATCCTGTACTATACCTAGAAGAAAGCTCTTCGATAACTTACATAAGACGTTCAGTTTCGCAGCTGCAATCTCATCTGGTCCGTTTTGGTTGTTGGCTAGACAACGGACTATCTCTCCATTCATCTCTCGTGTGGGTAAGAATGTTATAACTCCGGAATTCGCATCTCCGGAGTCCGGATATGAAGCGTTAGAAAACAAATGGTTATTTTTCGTCCACAAGAAGTCTGGGGCAGGGTTTGCTCTGTTCACCCGACAAGACAATCGTGCCATTTCTCCGGCCGTAACATCAACCGTCTGCGTGCCCTCAACATCACCAGCTTCCGTTATCCATATCTCAGTAATTTTCACTGAAACAATAATTAAAGGATCCAAATTAAAGCATTATCTCACAGGAAATGGTGTTATACCATAGTAAAAGAATTCTGTGTGTCAGGAACCCCATAATTATTAGTTTGTTATTCACTAATTACAAACTAATAATTATGGGGTTCCTGACACGCAGAATTCTTTTACTATTAATCATTTAATCTGTTACAGACCCAATCAACTGTGAAAGTGTACAGACGTATATTCTGTTACAGATCCAATCTACTGTGAAAGTAACCTGCAGACTGCTATTCTGTTTATACACCCAATCTATTGTGAAAGTGTATAATCTGCTGTTCTGCTACAGACCCAATCTACTGTGAAAGTGCAAAGGCTTCAGTTCTGTTACAGACCTACTGTGAAAGGTGTAATAGTCTGCTATTCTGTAACAGACCTAGGCCACTGTGATTTATAAATTACTATTGTCATGCTTGTCATGCCCGTAAATGATATTATCTGCTTAATGCCGCAGTCAAATAATGTTTTTTTTTTTAATTCTCTCTTACGAATTCATACGTCAAATTCCAGAAACCAAAACTGAAACTTTGCATTATTGCATCTAGTCGAGCGACTGGAGAAGGGGCTACTACACATGAATATACCAGTACCTATTCATATTGTAACCGCTAACTGTTGTAGAGGATAAGTGTTATATTTCGTATGTGCAGTACAACAAGCTAGAAAAAAGCACAGGATTATTCATTCATAAGCACCGGAAACATTAGTTAAATTTATCTAAAAGATTTTTTTCGGAGCAGATGTCGGTTTTGTGATCAACCACCCTCTATATTGTTATGTTGATTAGCCTGTTGGGAGGCTATTGCAGTTATAGCGATACTTGACAGCTACAGTAACCCAAGGCGAGCTTCCAAACAGGGACGACATTAGCCTGCTGACAAATGCCGTTGGTGCCTGAATATTGATAAAAGAGTAAAAAAGACCGGTTACCAAAACAGGTGAACATCACCTGTTGAACGGACATATCTCACTAGAACACTTACCACAAAATCGTCCATGCCCAGCACAGCAAGAGATGCATAGATCATCAGAGTTCATACTATACTATTTGTCCGTGTCACTTGACGGAGAAAATGGTGCAACAAAATATCTCTAATATTTCCATGTGTTCTTTTCATATTCACTCCTTTCAAAAGCTGTTCCCGTCTATGTATAAAGAGATAGCAGGGCTTAATAAGTTTCCCTTATGTGGTTGTTAAAGGCCGAGTGCCATTGTAGTTTCTTTCAAGTCTTACATCGACCCTGTTTAGATCTAGCAAGTATATGCATGAAATAAACAAAAACGGGATCTTTATATGCTCCAACTGTGGCATACACAGTGAATAATCAGTCAGTTTCATGAATAAAGCTGGCCACATTTGGTCAAACTACGGGCTTCATACGATACCACAGTTAATTGCCCGACCTTTGCGGGAGAGGGCACAATTTCAACTGCGGTAATTTGTACTTTGAAAACTTGGTGTACCGTTTCGTTGGGAATCTCTTTCAAAACGCCTAAACGCGAAGACACAAACGCGAACAGTAACAACAAAATAACAACATGCAGTCTATATAGCTGCGGTGTACAAAAACACAGTAATTTTTCACGCTAAAGAAATCCGTCATAGAAAAAAACCTGTTTTCCCATGCAAGGCCATGGTGGAAGGTGGGCTAGCTGTGCTCCTAAACAATGTGTATTGCAATGTGCACTATTGTTAATGAATATAATGCACCTAATTAGAACATCTCTTTTATGGCAGATGCTTTGGTGAGATGATATTGGGCGCACGTAATTGCCACAGAAACAGTACAAATACCCCCAAAGAGGCGAAATGGGTTGAGAATTGGTGGTTAAGTCACGACATGAAGCACCTGTCGCGTGCTAGATTCTATTCATCGCCTGTTATTACACAATCCCAAGCCAGAGTTCCTTTACTCAGTCACTGATCCAATCTGCATTGCCCTTCGGTCATTGCACCTGATCAAACGATTGCACCTTTGTGTAATTGCATATAATGACTCTCCATTACACTGACCAGACCTATTCTGTGCAGATGACCAACTGTTACCGGGACTCTTTGAAGATCTGAGTTAGGTACACCGTAATAGAATTCTTTCTCATGTATTATGCAGACCTGAACCTTCTAATTGTCGGATATCGAAGACCACAGAATTGCCGAAGCGGTTAATTTATTTCATGGTGCCTATTCCGTTGTCACGGTAACTGACTAATAAAGGTCACATTCAACACGAACTCCGAATGTTGAGGGGATGTGTTCAGTAAGGTAATTTAGTCAGAAAATAACCGCCCGTTTAGGTCGAGGTGTTTCGTCCACTGATCTACGCGCGGTATATAAGCTATATCATACCACCTCAGACAGGCTACGACTTATCAACTGATTATTAGTAGAGATTAGGTCCTTTGCTTGACAACTGGGCCCACTGTGCAGTACCTTTAATACAAAGAGCCTGTATAAATCACATATAGGAATATTGATCAAACAGAAGAGGTTACTGAGTTGATTCTTGTCTAACCCCATTTGTCGTGGGAATTATCGGTGTTACGAACTGGTCTTAAGCTATCCCATATCTGCAGCGTATACGACACGTCACTGTTCAAATCACGTCACGATCGGACGATTACCACGCTTCACTAATCAGTAGAGCTCGAAGGCATCTTTACAATATCATTACGCCACTATTAAATTCCACAAAGGCAAACATCTGCAAAGAATACCTGCTACAAAATCCACCTGAAAACAACCAAAATACTCTTTGTATCCAAGAACGTTTTCACCTCAACGAAGCCAAAGGCTGTTTTAACCCAGTGAAGTAGAATAAACCACAGCGGATCTTACATGCCCGATATCTCACGGAGATCAGTTTATGATAGGTTGATAGAATAGGTGTGTAACGGAGCGCCGCGGCCATGTGACTGAACGTTTAGCTGCGGCCTTATAATGCCATACAAAGAGGGAGTCTCTGCAGGACGCCAGCACATCAAGTAGAGCTGTTCTCTAACAAATATACCTGTTATGAATAGGTTCAGCTCCTGTTTCAACTTGCCGCATCCAAAAAGTAAGGTTTACTAGAAACACCTCTTCAACAACAACAAATGTGGATTTCATGAAGTAGTTTAAATGTGAAGATGTAAGGTATCTCGTGTGAATGCTGAACGTTAGATCGAATGTAAAAATGAGGTATATCTTACCAAGTATCTGGAGATGAAATCGCCTGATTATATCTCTTGAAACCTGATCAACACAGTAGAAATATCCATTGTCTCTGGGAAAAGATGCATTGAATATCCTCAATGAATATTTTCCTCCTATTTGGTAATCATCCATGCTCCATGCTTTTGAGTCACTCACGTACGTGTCCGAACCACTCCACGATGCCAACAAGGTCACGTTTCCAGGGTCAGACAGCGACGTAGGTATTTGAGATTCCCTTATCTCGTTTTTCGTATAAAACCAACTTATCCTTTTTTGGACATCGGAAGCACTTCCGTGATTATAGCAATGTAGCAGATAGTTTGTTAATCCTTCCCGGACATTTAGACTGAGGGTAGTTGTCTCTGCAGACATGGTGCCGAGCAGCACACATAATGCTGAAAGGTAAACATACCAGCTATAATTATATTACAATTTATTAAATAACAATCTGACATTTGGCATGATTGTAAATAATTACGCTTTGTCCGCCTGATTCGCATACATAGCAGCATAGTTGTGTAATTAGTGTGCTATTATCCCTGTAGAATATACCAGTCCGCAACGCGAATGTTACAAACATTTCTGACTCATACTTTAGTGTTCATGCATATCTGCCTCACGTATTTATTCAGACACCACTTTATTATTCCCAAAAATTTTTTATTAACGAATAGCTAGCGTGACTTCAGCACTATAAACTCTCAGTCTTTACAGATTCACAACACCACAGTGTTTCCACATGGATGAGCAGAAAGCGATATACAACAACATTAAATTCACCGGTAATTCTCCTTAGCGAAAACCTTCTTGTCATATACATGTATCTGTCGTGTGGCTAAAGTGTCTGGTTAGACATATGTAACATAACGAAAGCCCTGATGTCAGAAGTTGATTATGTTAACATACACACCCTCAATATGTATTTATATCACAGCTGATTAAAAGTACACTCTGTAAACTTTTTGTATACTTTTGCTAACTTAACCATCACTCACCTGTGATGCATACAGCGTACAGTCCTTCAGAAAGCATTGTGCAGTGTTGTGGGCGTCTAGCATTATATCATAGAGAGCGGGTGGACATTAGGGCCTCGTACTGAATCCTGTGGGTGCCGGCGTTAGAATGAAGGCTGCTTAAACCAGAGGCCCTCTGATGCCCAGCTGAACAGGTGCTCGTCCAGAGAACAATCTGTCTGCGCCTGTCAAGCCGAGTCACGGACAGCCTCATTATCATAATAAATACTCATGATGAATATTCAACGACAGGGCTCAGCAAAAGCCAATCTACGACGATTGCCTGGGTCAAACCACGGGAGGAAGCTTGAACAAATTGCGCCAATGATAATTTGTAAAAAAAAAAATTTTTTATTTGAACTCAATTACACATGTATATTTGTTCTGGACAGCTGAATCAAAAATGAAAATTCCAACATGTCCATTTCCTTGTCAAGTTCACATGAATTTCTAGATGAAGCTTGAACAGATTGCTCACAGGGCAATTTGCTAAGAGAAATGTGTTTAGATGATCTCAGTTATTTCGTGAACAGCTGAATCAAAAAGGAAATAAAACCTAGTTCTAACGTAATGACGTCAGTTTGACCAGTCATCACATTTATATTATTTTTTGACAGAGAACGTATTTAACATATACTTATAGGCTTGTATGAGTTAGAAAACAACATACGACATAGGCATATACACATAAACAAAACAACTAACTATGAAAAACACACGTTACCTATCGTAGTAATGGGCTCACAATTCTAAATAAACACTCCAGTACCTAGAGCATAGAAAATTAAATAAACCTATAACAGGCGCCATTGTAGGTTGTAATATGTTGTCTTACCTAACAGGTAGATATTGTTCTATTGCAGCCGGTGAAGAGAATGCGGTTTCCACGGCAGGGCCAGGCGGTCCGTGATGACGTAATTGCGGGTCGACAGCTGTACAGGGACAACAATACACTGTTGACATGTATGTGAGTAATGCTAGCCGGCATATTCGGCCACACTGGTCGATATCTGCTGCTGTTGCTCATATAGCCAGGGCAGTGAGGCAACTGGCACTTGAGTCGAGTAGAAACTTATACATATCTACTTGCATTTGTTGACAATTCAGATCAATAAATTGGGCGTTCTAGAAAGACACGTTCTAGCACACAGGACACCATAAATCATGTGGTGAGGTTGTGATTTGACCCTCCTCTTTCCGTACTGACGTATTGAGTTCAAGCGATGTGCCATTGTCACATTAGATCGATCAGGTATAAAGAGCTGAGGATATCGTACAAACACGACTGTACACTGAGCAGCCAGAGAAAAGACACATTCTGCACAAGGCTTGTTTTCTCCGAGGCTGAGCTCACACACTTAATGCGCATCAGTTGGAGTGCCTCTTGTATACAGTGTATTCTGCTATAACCACGACACATTCTCAGCCCAGATACATCCTATAATCAGAGAAATCCCCAATTAACGTACCTCGTTCCCGCATATACATTATTTGCACACATTAAAAAGGTCACATGAACATAATATACAGTGCTGATTTACCTGAAGGTTTAACACTACACACGTGCGTCAGTAAGAACAGAGAGAAATCTTGAAAAGCTGTCTTGAAAAAAGTTACACATACATCTAATGCTAGGCAACTACTGTCAGCAACAATTTCGTTGGGCTACCTATATAAGAGCAGGTGAAAGAATTACCTGTAGTGTTAACCATGCTCAAACATAACATCCACTATAAGGTTTTTGCTGTGCATAATGGAACTATCCTTTGATGTAGAACATCAGGTAATTAGCAAAAAAGAGATATCAGAATGTTACACTAAAATATCAATTGTATTTTAATTGGCTTATCCTTGAAACCACTTACAACAGCTTACATGAAACATCTATTTAATAAGTAAAGCTGTCAACGCGTGCGAGAAAAACACGTTCCAAACCTAGTCTTCAAGTGGGTATTGCAAAAGTGTTCACGTGAATTAAATATTAATCGGATTAAGACTGGACAGGCCAATTAGACACACATGTCGACATGGGCATCCCCACCCCCTTCCCCTCCCAATTAACGTTCCGTTTTGTTCAGTTAACAAACTGTGAAATTTTTGTCTTGATGGAGGAAGAAATGTACATCTGCATGGATCGACATATATATATATATATATATATATATATATATATATATATATATATATATATATATATATATATAGGTTGGTATTTACATGTAGCATAGCTATCTAGATATTTCTAACCGCACTTGCCTATGGTGATCTATAGTTGTCGAACCTGTCCAAGTTTATCCAGAACGTATACCGCCTTCTCCACGGCCGGCGGACAAGCTCTGTTGAGTATTACTTATGTTAATGTAGTCTCTCGTGAGAAAGGGCACATTGTTGTCAGTGACCAATGTATTAACCATAACAATGTATTTATTGCACTGTTAAATACCAATGATCACTTGTCGGTGGCCAAATACTGACTTATCCTGTTTTTTTTCGTTGACAGCTGACAATACACACTTGATTGCCCAAAATGCACTCATCCAATGCCTGCAATGACAGGCATCTTGGCGTATACTCGGTACTTGATTTGACACGCAGCATCCCGGCAATACACATGAAGAGTGTTCGGGCGGTCACCACACAGACATAAATTGCATGTGGCTATATGCCGAGCATGCTAATTAATTGTAATCCATAATGAATTAGTATCCATCTGTCATTTTACTAATACCTAGATGTAAAATATAGCCCACTGTTACAGTTCAAACAATGTATATTCTGTCCATATGCATGTCACATTTCCCGTCGTTTTGACGGTAAGTGTAAGCAATGCACGCAGGTACGTCATAAGGAATAATAAGGGCAATTTGCCACGGAAGTTCCTAAAGAATGAACAAGTTGTTTGATCGAAAAAAAGTATTTATATACTTATTTGTCTATTTCTTGTTTATTAAATTTTTAAGGTTTATTTATTAATATCAAACGTTTATCAGTTGTTAGGATAGATAAGAACGCAAATACCCCCATTTAAACTGACCGCCTTTCGCAACTATTTGACACACGAAATCACATGTCACGAACAGCTACTTGCAACACGTATTTATTTATTTATTAATTATTTATTTATTTATTATCTGATTAATTTTTATCGCCGTATTCAAGGCGTTTTCACGAACACGTTGGTCGTCAGTGTTGTGTGTATGAAACCGGTATGTCCGTGGGATAAAGCACTGACCTAGGCAAGTTATTCCCATATCCCCAAGCGGATGACGAACAAGGAATTCCTTATTAAAGGCTGGCATTTCATGTGTACTTTCAAAAAAAAACCATCGCCATGTCGCCATGAGTTATTTAATACTTTGAAAATCCAAAGAAAGAAAGCATACATTCCTACTCAGTGTTAGAGTGTTCCTCTGTGGTATACACGAATATTTCTTTTCATGGATTCTTCTTTGAATCTGTGAACAAGTATCTGTGAACAAGAATCTGGCTGGGTAGAACACGGGAAACCGCCTGGACATTTTCCCGTCAGATGAAATGGGTCAAATAGCTTCGCTAAAATTGTATGAAACTCAGATCAGGTGTTCAACCCTACTTATGAAAGATTTGATTTAATGGCTTCGATTTTTTGCAGGGAATTCACCGTTTATCTGATACCTACAGTAGCTACGGAGAACAGACATCAAGAGAATTCTGACAAAAATCTGATTCATGGAGAAGGAAGCCGCTATGTACACCTGTGGAGAGCCGGTACATAAAGTGCGAATCCAGGACAAAAGCCCCGGCCGACAAAATCCCCGCAAAAGCCCTGTCGTCTTAATTAAGCGACAAAATACATCCCACAGTTTAGCAAACATGACGTTAAATACTCGTTGACGGGAATTCGTATAGTGTGACTGCTTTCCATCTAGAGAGGACCTGGTACGGTAAGGCGGATGATCCGCCCGAGAGAGGTACGATAACAAAGTGCAAGTTTCAAAATCCCAGCACATTTCTATAAACTTCGGAATCAGAAGTATAAAACTTGGTCGAAGCACTCACTAAAGTTATATGGCCATAAAAGAGATGGTTGCTTAGTAATAACCCTCCAAAAATGCACACTCGATCAAAAACACCAATTTTTCGTTCAAAGGATGCACTGTGTTTTTAATTTACAGTATGAAGACCAATGTTAACCAGAAAAATAGCTTAACTGAAACCTTCATGTGTCTATTGCTATATGCTGTCAAAGTTTCGCTTTGGTTAACGTTTGTCTTTACGCGTAAAACATACATTTTGTAATTCGATAAGTTTTGTCATATTTCAGCCAGTTTAAAATCTGTATTGCTGCCATTAACTATCAGACATCCTCCACAGTACAGTGGACCAACGAAATCTTTTCGGAGAAAGGGTTTCATATCGGGAATGAGTTCGAATCTTCAGGGCTCTTTTTTGAGAGAGAATGTTTCAAGTTTTCTCAAACAAGCAATCGATGTAAATTTATGTTATTGACAATATACTTATACAGAGGGGTTTATGTCAGGGTTTTGAGATTCGCCGGCAAATGCTCTGAGCATTTTGTTCATACGCACCCAGGAGAGCTTAGATATGTTGGACATTTGCTACCAAAAAAAAAACAACATTTTATCTTTAGCTATATCTGTACCTAGCAAAAGATACACTGTAAACATCCATTTGCTGTGTAAACACTCTGAAAGTGGTTATCGTCAGAGGATAACCCGGTGCTGCAGTGTTAGATACATGTGTCTGCGTCTGTTTACGTTAGTATATCAGAGAAATTGTCGCCTGACATAAATATAAGGTCATGTCGCTTGCCTGTATACATGTCTGTGTGTCTGCTGTAGGTGGACAGATGATATCACCCACGACCTGCTCAAAACTTCCGACACCCTATTATCCTTGCACCCAGTTCATCACACAGTTACGAGATTAAATTTATAGAACGCCGTGTGTGGGAAGTGGAGTTTTCCCAGCGTGTTGCCCCTGGCCTGTTTGTAGGTTGATTCGCTCCCACACATCGCGCCCTGATAACCATCACATCAGACTATACCGTCCAGCAACACGCGTCACCCATTACCTATATGTTGTGCTATTTTAAGTCAGCACTCATCCACTTCCGTTGACAAATGACTGAAATTATCAGAGAGACTGATAATTTTTATCAACAGTTCTGCTATCTTTATTTTTTATAAAAAAAATTGTTTGCTTACTTGTTCTAACCGGCGAAACAAAGTACGTGCAAGACGGTTTAACCCATGCCATTTTCGATCTCCAGCTTCTCAAGACTGTTCTCAGTTTGCATTTGTGACTGTTTGCAAATTTGTTCTCTTTCAACTATTCGTGTACTTATTTGGACAACCATCAGATATTTATGACAAAAGCATGTGACCACAGTAAAGGTACTATTTCCGGAATCCTATTGCGTGGTGGTATTACTAGCTATATTACTACCTGTATTATTAAACCCGTCTACACAAATACTAATGAAATATGCGGAGTGGTTTTATAATGATGATTGAGTTTTACAAAATATCACTTGATTTTAGTACAACTGCCTTAATGTATGAAAGCATTCTTTCTGATCAAGCAGTCTTTGGAAAAAGGACTTGAACATCGGGATGACACCATCTGATAATCAGACAGAATCTCAGAAAGGTGGCGTACTTCCATTATGTACTCTACCCTGAAGTACGGATACACATGCGCAGAGCAGTCGTTATGGCCTTAGAACAAGCAGAAGGGCCTTGCAACGGACACACGGGCACGTCTTATACTAGGATGGTTGACCTTATGAGGGGCCCACCCGAGCTGAGAGGGACAAGATTAAGTTAAGATGGCCTTTGTGTCCGGTCAGCTCAATACAAACCTGGCCATTACTGGGCAGGTTGGGTCTCACGGTGTGAGAACAAAGCCATTGTCCAGTTTGTAGAGCGGTCTCATCAGGGCGCGTGCCGTTGGTCATTATCTGAACACTGATTAACGTTTTGACCAGGTACACGCCAGGTTGAGACAACAGGATGCCTCGTGCCACCGCTTTTGTTATGCTAGACTGCTCTAAAGGCTGGGCTGCATGAGATAATGAAAGGCATTTCAAACCAACAGCTGCTGGAAATGGCTATTTTAGTTTAATGATTTCGTTTGAAATCTTTTCAGTGATCGGTAAAATCTCTCGATCAAACGGAGCACCTGTGACTCAGCGATGAAGCCAAGTGACTCAGTTATAGAAATAAACGACTCAAGAATGAGAAAGTGGGTAGAGGGAATGGGAGGGGGTCGAGGTCAACGGAATTAAAAGTACGTCTAATTAGGATCCTCGAAGATCTAGGGTTCTTTTGGTATTTATGTCTTTATGTATTTGACTGGCATTCTTCGCCACGTACTTGCCACAGATGCATTAGAATCCTCGACCTCGCTGAGCAAGGTCTTGTGGACTTTTGCTGTCAAAAACTCTTAAAACGTGAAGAAAGAAAGAACAGTTATTGTTTTAAAGCTTTGTAAAGATATGTATACATAGTGAACTTTTTCACTGTTTTTGTTATTTTTCTACCTGTATATCTATGACTTAAGGCTATACCAGTGCGTATTCTGTGGTCGTTTAAACCGGTTAGGCCACACGACAAACTGCTATAATCTTTATGTACATTACATAGCCTCACGGCTTTTAATAATTTCCACAATAACCGTTAAATTAAGGCCTTATTTTAATAAGCCCTGATATCTTAAGTTTCACTGAATGTTTGTTAAACCGAGTAGCGAGCATATCCACAAAGGGAACTAGCAAAGAGATGCTCATGCCTGTTCCGTCTAGACACCATTACATGGATGTTTGCTACCTTTAATTGTAAAGCTTCATTAGATAGTATATGGACCAGTGTAATGCCAATACATCTTACAAAATATGTTTTCAGAGGAAAAATATATAGAAGTATCTTCAAAGTTAATTACCTTTATCAAACGAAGAGACGGTTCTTGTATGGATCGTGCAGGAAGATTGAGTTTTTCAGATTGTACAGTATACCACGCTTTCGCAAAGTCAGTTTATATGGGTGTTGGCTATAGAGGGTGTATCTTAAATGGTACACATCTTTTGTTCCAAATACAGCCGGCGGTTTCATAACGTGTATATAAACTACAAACTCAGTTATATGTTTTATTTTTCAGAATTGCTCACCATTGAAAAACCAGAATATAAAGGCTTACACTTACAGATCCTCGTAGCGAGTGTCCTCGTAGCGAGTGGTTCGTTGCTGGTTCGCTTTTCACCAGAATCTCTGGCGCACACAGTGTCCCCGAGAACTGGAGGTTCAATCCAAACCCCTTACTCCCAAAAAGACGATAGGCCCGGCGAGGAAGTTGTCGAGTTTGCCTATAATATGAAAATAAATTTCGTCAATGGCTCAACAACACACGAATCAGTGGACATTACAGGTCGAGGAGCTTTGGAATGCTTTAAATTCAATGATGATATAGAAATGTCCTTTCTGCTTCGGCTTCACGGCATGCAACTAAAGCTCAAACACGCTATTTATCAGTCCTCTACTAGATAACTATAATAATGAAGGCTAAACAGACAGGAAATTTACCCAGGCGTCACACAAACACACACACACACACACACACACACACACACACACACACACACACATACACGCATACATGTATACACACCCACGCACACACACACACACGCACTTAAATGACAGTTAAATTCACTTTAAAATTTAAATCCATGTATTCACATGTGGCTGATGTTGTCAGAAGCGGCAAAGCTTAATTAGCCCTGTCAAGTCAGTGATAAGACAGTAAAACGGGTGGATGCATTAAGCATCTCGTGCAGTTCTCAAGACATATTTTTTATCCGATTTACCCGATGCTTAAACGGTAAAGTTGACATTGGATAACATCTGAACTTTAACACATGTAATCGCATAGCAAATGTTCTCTTAACTGGTATAAAACGTATAGGCGAATAAGCCGGCGGACAATTTGTACATGAATTAGAAAGTTTTTGGTATGCACGTGTACTAATACAATTTATAGGGTCTTGTTATGACCGATTAGGTGTGTAAATCATCGATGCACAGCGTGTAGTTTTGACACATATTATTTATACATATCTATAGTATACTATATGATCAACTCGTTTTACAGACAGCTCTTCCCCAAATAAAAGGCGGCAAACTATTACCGATAGTGTTTGGATCCAGATGTTACTGTATGGCAGTGCTATACGTCGATAAGACCATTAACGGAATCACAAATGGATTGTTACAAATATCCCATTGTTATATAGCAGTTTAACCAACATATTCCCCAGACTAGCTAACGTTTAACACTTATAAGCATATACAACCTGAAAATTTATATCAGTGCACGCAGAGGTACACTCGCTTAGTCGTAACTTCGGCTAACCTTCCCAACAAAAATGTTGTTTTGGTATACCTCGACAAAAAATTACAACCGCTGTATACTTAGCTTACGTAATTATGTCGACGTGCACATTGATAGTGCAGCACACACCAGCACATTTACGTACAGTTAGAGTTCTACTCTCCTTAGGCATACGACCGTAGCCGTAAGTGTACTCAACCTCTGCTGAAAAGTCTTCACATCTGGCACACGGTGGGAGGGTTGGGGGAGAGATTAGTTTGTAAGGGCGTTTCCCCATCCAGGTCGAATGATGCACGCCAATAACGAAACGTTGAATGCATTGTTTTCCCAAGTAAACTGCTTTACATAAATGTCCAGAACTCAAGAGAACTAAGCCTCTACACAGCTATCGTAAAGAACACCGATGGTATAAGGATACACGCGTGGACAGTAAAGACGGGGAATGTTAACACATTGAGTCCACAGAAAATGCTAGGCTTTGACCCTTGACAAATTACGCATGTTCAAGCAACGATAGATAACATTTCAAGACATGCTTGGGTACACAGTTAAGTAAACATTTTAAGTGTTAGGATATGTAGCAGCGAGTGAGAAAATTGGCAACAGCCTGAAAAACTTTACTGTGATTTCTCACCGGTTTTAAAACCGTGTCTTCTGACGGAATCCTAACACCAACACGTTAATTCTGCGTGAAAATACGCGCCTGGCGTCAATATGACGTTTACAACGAAAAAGAACATGCGCAACAGTATCTTCTACAAAACATTCCTCACAAAGACCCGTGTCATGGAGATTGAATTTATGCAAATAGCTGTTTGTTTTAATGTGACCAGACAAGAGTGTAAATACGAGTATTTCATCACAGCGAGAGTTGAGAGAGAGAGATTGTAGCCTACAGAGATTTGAGGGTTGTGAGCATAAAAGAATCTTCCTGTAACAGAGTTATCCCATTCATTTTGCCATACTGGTATAAATTTCGGTTTGACATAACTAATAGCTTCTTGTATAGACAACGGGATGGTGTGGGATATATTGGGTAGATCAAGGGCCTTTTTGGCCAGTTTGTCAGCCAACTCATTTCCGTCAACACCAATGTGGCCCGGCACCCATTCAAACGCCAAAGATACACCTTGGTAGCCCAATATAGTACAGATATACAGTATTTCATACGCAAGCGCTGCCGACTTCTCCAAATAAGTTACCAAGTGCCTGTAAAGAACTTAAGGAGTCTGTGAAACTCGAGAAGATAGTTAAGAGCACATAAGATTGGGTAAGCTCTGCAGTGAACACGGAAACATAATCAGACAAGCGGAAAGATTTTTTCATACCTCATTTCTGGAATACACACTGATGCGCCCACTTTGTTAGTGTCGGGGCATTTGGAAGCGTCGGTAAATACTTGTAAGTACTCGTTCCAGTTTGATTTAATATGACACATAACAACGATACACTACTGTTATCCGTCTTTTTGACTTTAGAATGTAATTCCGCAGAGACAAATGGGCTCGATAACTTCCAGGGAGGAAAAAGAGGAACACAACTAGGCTGAATAGAAATATCCCTGTCCTGAAAGAAGTCAGAAATTTCGTTCGACCGTAAATTAAATGGCAAGGCTTTTCTCACTGTGCTTTCTGGCACACGGTGACGTAAACAGAACTATTTAAAGCAATCCTGACAGACCAATGGAAACGACAGTACTATCTCTTGGCGGGAAGTCATAAACAGTAAATGACAGTTGACATGTTCAGACATCTATAGTTTACGACAGTGACGCAATTCGATGGCCACGCCAAAGGAATGTCGATTTCAACGTATACTGTAAAACCTGCTTAGCGCAACTAGTGTCCTTAACTAGTGTCAACGGTGAGCAATCGTGTTGTGGTCGGACAGAGGCGTAATTTGACGACGGAAAGCAAGATCTCTAAAGGAGGTCCTGGAGGCTTTCCATTTCGTCTTCCTCTGACGTTGTTGTGGTGAAACGAGAGGGTATATCTGCAGGCCATGTTCTGCGCTAGCAAGCAGAGTGGCGAGATTGACCGTCCATCGGCAGTACATCTTCCCGCATACTTGTTTGTAGTAATTACACAGTAGGTGACAGAATGGCATCAGAAATGTTTCGTGTGCCATGAGTTTATCTTATACCAGTAAGACGTTAATCCTGGTTTTCTGTCATGGAATATCTTAAAGCAGATACTTGATTTAAGGTCATGTGTGGAAATATATATTTCCTCACGTTACTTTGTGGAAAATTGTAATAAAGAGATTTTTGTCTGCAGCTTTCATAAGGGCCCTTACTCCTTGCACATAGGTGTGGGTATAAAACCTGATGTTTTATGATGAGAAGGCCCTCCTTCTCTCACCGTTTGTGGGGCCTTGGTGACAATTTATAGGGGTGAGCAGTGCTCATATGATCAGTTGCACAGTCTATGACCACTTTGTCTTAACATATAATCTACACGGTGAGCGTATGAGTTTGTCAAGCGTGGGAAAGTTCATCTACAACTTGCCAAAAATCGGTGGTTTACATCAGCCACTCCGGTTTTCTCCACCCATAAAAGTGTGGTTCACTAGCACGCGGGAATATCTTGAGTGTGATGTTCACCAAAAATCAAATAAATAATTAAACCTAGTACACTCAGTGTCAAATAACTGCACAGGTGAGTAATTTCGCTTAACCTCTGTGATCAGACGCTGAACTCCTAATTGTCGGCATGCAATGTGCAGATTCCGTTCAGGTTTTAGGGAATTGTCGGATTCCCTTGCGCTCATTGTGACAATAAATGGTACTCCAAATGGTACTCCAGTTGTTCATCCTTTTCACATTTGAGGAGGACCGCGTCTCTTCCAGCAATCTGGAATGCAAGTCTGAAAGTAAGCTAGCAACTTGCGCAAGGACAGTTCTCTAGTTCCTTCTCCATCCTTAATAAAACTGACCACCAGCTATTGTACAAGTGGAAATTTCTGAGAATGATGTTCAAAATCTATTAAGAAAAGAATCTAATGCTCAATTCACAGTCACTAAATATTTATGTGGCTTACAAGTTAATTTGATCTACATATATCCTCGCCCAGTTTTGATAATAACTAAAACACATACATGCAAATGGACATACTGTATATGGAGCATTACTCAATTTGAAAAAAGGTCTTAGCAGCATCACACCATTGTTTATATCTATACATTGTCTTAATATATTTAATTTCCTCTGCCTGACTGATTGATAAATTGTTCTTGTGTACATTTAGTAAGATCTTTAAAAGAGCTCTCAAACACATGTAAACCAAGATGTCAGATCTTGAGTTTTATTTCAAAAATATTACTAAATGAAACACATTTCATTTAAAATCATCAGTGAGCTGATAATAAAATAACTATTTCAGCATTACGAGCAAGATTTAGACAATTAATTCACAAATGCTAAAGTTAATGGCCTCTTGGTCCAGCGACCCGGAGTCTGATGAACAATTGTCATCAAACGTTGCACGAAGACCTATAAAATCTTTCTGATGAGATGATGGAAGTGAATGATTGTTAGACGTGTTCAGTTAAAAGTTGTCCCCATCTCGTCAGTCCTACAAATGCTAACTGAATTCCCATAATGGAATTTACCATCCGCAATACCTTGGAATTCATAGTCATCCCTACGATACGCTACACGTATGCCTCTCTTGTTTTAAGCTTTCACCTGAGACTTTATAATCAAGGCTAACCAGGGGTGACACAAAGATAATGATAAGGACATCGAGTTTTGTTGATGTTGTTATTCTAAGGATATCGTTGACAGCATGATTTCCCTGCTCCAGTTTTTCGGCACACATATACATCTTTTCCCTGTTGAATGGCTTGTAGACACTGTCTCTGATATGTGTGCAGCTCGATTATCCCGAATTTGAGACAAAAAAAACAAACAAAAAACTCAGCTTCCTTGCTATAATTTATTCAGTTTATATGTAACCCTTAATTACCACACAACCCTTACCACACCTACCAGCTGATTACTATCACAGAGAGAATGCGGTTGTCCCAGATTGTCACGTTTCCATTTGGGTTTCCGTATTACTTCACTGAGGATGATTTTGTGCTTAAGTCATGGTGCTATGGGGCGTGTAATCTACTACCATAAATTTAAGCGAGTCTCATGAAAATGTACTGTATTTAATTGGGACTCATGTCAGATGATTTATCGTGGGCTCGCGAGTCCAGAAAATCGTAAGATCGAATCCAAATAATAGCGACGCCCCGAAGTTCAGGGGAGATAATCTCGCTCGGTTCAGTCATTAAGCAAGCTTTGCTCGGCACGTTAAAGGAGAAGAAAATTTAAATATCAAACAAATACCATTGAAAACAGTATTCATTTCCTCGCATGTGCATGCCATAAAAAATTCTAATATGTACCTAAAGTGGATAAATTATAAATAAAGTCAACGCCAAAATCCACTGTGGGCGACTCCATTTTGCCCAAGAACTAGTCCTGAAGTCTTCTGTGTTAGCAGAATTGCCGTCGGAAACCGCCTAAGTGCAGTTCGTACATTTCCGGTAGAACTCTTCTTCCCAGAAAGTAGCGAACAGTACAGTTCGTTTTCCGCTTGACGATCGGGAATCCAGAATGTTGGACGTAGGTTCCGAGTTTACACGAACAAGCCGACAGTTTTAACGACTCTCATTGGCTGAGAGGCAACACATCCTCAGCATAAATTACAGGGTGTTAAAGATGGAGAAAGCGATGGACTCAGCGATTTATCCCAGCTTTGCCGTTTTCAAGCTTTACAAGTATAGCGAGGAAAAATCGCAAAATTATGCAGCAGGCACCACCACAAAGAAAAAAATTTGCTTTTTTCAGCTCATATTGTCATGTTTTTAAGTTTTCTTCTCCTTTAAATACAGAAAGGAATCAAAATGAGCGAATGGTGTTGCACCCATAGGTACATTAATACTTGAAGAGAAGATATCTTAAACAAAAATACCCCCAAAATTATCCCTTTCTTGGAAAAGACCCATTTTGGGCAAAATAATCGGCATTAGACTTTCACCTGAAATCTTGCAAGAACACAGGATTATGCGAGTAGGGTTAACAAATTTCGAAAAGACCTGTCGCATTAGCTGGATTTCTACACCAAATACTACAATCTTAATGTGCATTTCGCGAAATGTTCACCGCATAGTCAAATACGGCATATTATGGTCGCTTTTGTTTTGTTGTTGACTTTGGAATGCTGCGTGGTGGCTATTATTCTAATGGACCAAAGTAGTACGGAACATAGACGTAGAAAGCAATGATGCCAGATTTGTTGTCATTTCTAACCTTGAACGACATTAATTTTCATGTCGAGCTGATACATTTAACATGTAATATATATATATATATATATATATATATATATATATATATATATATATATATATATATATATATATATATATATATATATATATATATATATCATATAAGTGACAACTTCTGGAGTACGGCATTAAGCACCATTTAAATCAACAAACATTAAATAAGTAAGTGTTGAATGTGGATAAGAACTGATAACATTCTGGCAGTAATGTTCCACAATGTCTGATCGTACAAGCTGTATGGTATATAGTATAGCGCTCAATCTGGATACACTAACTGGGTGGATATGTGGATAATGCAAATTTAGCCAGCTGAACATTAGTTAATTGTTAGCGTCCACATAGGAATATTTGTACTTTCATTTTTGTTTTTCGGCAGTCGAGAAACACCTTCGATAGCCTCATAGACTCGCTTCCTGCGTGATATGCAATCATGGTGATCGTGGAATGAGTTCGAAATTGTAACGATCATTTTAAGGTTTTCCTGAGACGTTTGGCGGTGGTTGATGGGCAGCAACATGAACAACTTAACAGAGGTGCTTGTATGTATAAGTCAATATATCGTATATAACGTGATATAGCGTATAACGTGACGGTCAGTGTTGATGCACATGTTTGCATTTTCACTCTTGAAAAGGAAAGTAAAAGAAAAATATTCACCAAATAAATCAATGTTGTTCACAATGCAACTTACAATGATTCCCATCTTTAAACACAATGCAGTCACCGCTATTACACTGCTATTTCAATATTTGATTATGCACTGCATTTTCTATCACACATATATCCAGTATGCTTTAAATGTGATTTATTTCATTTCTTTATAATACAATGTATGTAGGGTACATCTCAAACTATGGAACTCTCAAACCTCTGTATCTCGTATGAAATGATTAACACTCCGTTGCCTGCGTCCCAAGCGTTTTCACACTTGCTGTTTTCATGTTTTTATTCCCTTTAAGGTGGTGGAAACAACTTTACCCTCATCGAAGCGTCAGTTTCCGTATATAATCCTGAACGGTGTCGAAATTGCCGATTCTCGGTTTATCGTTGAAAGAGTGGCCAAGCATTTCAACAAGAAAGTGGACCCTAACCTCTCTGCTGAAGAACGTTCTGTGTCTGTGGCCTTCTCAAGAATGCTGGAAGAAAACACATTATTGTAAGTATATCGTATCGCATATCGTTAATGTACCTTTACGCTTTTGATAGTAAAATACACTGGATAAACCCTGGCAGTGTAAAGACGGTGATGGACATACCAGCTGGAACAGTTTTAATAAATTATGGACAAAATGTAATTTGTTCGCATCTACAGTTGTGCGACTTGTAAGCCATTCAGGGTTACCGGAAGAATGCCGATTTGAGCACATCACATTCAGGCTTTCGTAATTTTCACTGGAAGCGAGTTATAGATGTATTCATGCATTAACCAAACATGATGTCACCATGCCCTTTTTGTGGAGCCCTCTTATATCGGCTGCTTGACATATTATATCATGACATCCATGTTTCAGCACTTATGCCTGGTACCGCATATTATTCCAACCCGCAGAGTTTTGGGGCCTGTTTTCGGAGGAAAACAAAGGAGTGCTTGCAAAAAAGACTCTAAAATATGGGCCAATTTTAATGAAGCGAGCGGTAAGTTAATGAACACTGCAAAATCCTGACCCTCTGTTTTGTATATAGATTCAGGCGACCCTGGACTGGAAAAGTGCAGCCTTCGTTGACCTCAACTATGGGGCATTGGGTTCCACAGTCGTTGGATGACTCTCCATCTACCCATATTCATTTAACCAAGTGTCCCACACCATCTACCTTGATTAACTCGTCAAACCCCTGAACTGCCCTTCATAAAAATGGCTGATTCTTGGTCCTATCACATTCCACTCAAACCAAGACATATTGATTTGTGCATTTAATGACTTGAACTCCCGACACTACGTTCTTGGTGTTTATATAAAAAAAGAACTGTTTGCAAAAGCAGAATGGGTGGAACATGCCACGTTAAAAAATTAATAGCTGTGTCTATTTCATGGTCAGAGGCAGCTCAAAAAATGATCAAGCTTTGGCTCAGTACCCATAAAAGACTGTGAGGTCATTTGTGGTTCAAGTTTGGGAAGTAAAACAAAACATTACCTCCCATTATCCCATAATCAAGCCTTGTCTCTGTTAATTTAACAAGGCGGTAGTCACTGACCAGCTAGCTCTGGTAAAACTCCTAAATATACAATCTACTCCATGTGTAAAATCTAACAATGAAAGTAAAAACCTGTTTGTAAAAAGTCACATGAAGTAAAATCATTCACCGAAAATGTAGGAGAGCTTCTGTTTATACATAGTTTTTTTTTCTCCCAAATTAAAAGATTGATTTTTTTTTTGATTGGTGTTTTACGCCGTACTCAAGAATATTTCACTTATACGACGGCGGCCAGCATTATGGTGGGTGGAAACCGGGCACAACCCGGGGAAAACCCACGACCATCCGCAGGTTGCAGGCAGACCTTCCCACTTACGGCCGGAGAGGAAGCCAGCATGAGCTGGACGACACGATTCTTTTCAATTAAAATGTTGTTCTTTTTTACATTAAAGTTATATTGATTGAAAAATTGCAAATTTTTCTCCAAGCTTTCCCTTTTTTTAGCCGTAACCAGCTTTTTCTCCCTCTTAGGATCAAATATGACAATTTGCGTCATAGGCGACTCTGTATGATGACACATATTAATGGATGAAAGGGTAACAAAAAAAGTTTCTGTTACAGTTAAATCGAATGTGGAAGTTGAAATTATAGTGTTAATGTTTATACTTGTAGCTTTGGTGTTTACATCCAGGGTTGAAGGTTTCTCTTTTAGCATTTTTCATACACATAGGGCTGATTTTAGGCGTGCACAATTTGATCGTCTTTGGTGTTCAGTTTCACTCTGTTCACTCTGAATTGACCACAAGTTTCGTCAGAAATGCACTATGTATTTAATCAGTGATTGAAGAAAAATAAACGTGCAGACATGGCTATTGGTATTAGCTATTGTTGTTGTTATGTTTTGTACTGACTAGGCAAAGGTGAAGTTCTGGCAGCAAGGGGTGTCTCGCCTCAGTCCCGCGGAGATCTACAGCTTAGCGGAAACCGATCTCAAAGCGCTGTCAGATTATCTGGGAACCAAGGACTACTTTTTGGGGAAGGAGCCAACGCTGGTAAGACCGTGCCTGACAAAGGCCATATATTTATATATGTGTATGTAGATAGACAGCATATTCGCACCGGTTCAACCGCACTAAAAGATGTTACCCTGTTATTATCTACATATGACCATATCTGTGCAGCTGAAAATGCTTTGCAATGGTTGGGTGCTTGTCACATTACACATGCATACGCTTTATTAAGTATTGTGCAATTGTTATACCACCGTAGACACATGAGATCTCCCTTATTTGTAACTCAGATGTTTGTGGCTCAGATGTTTGTGGCTTAGATGTTTGTGGCTCAGATGTTTAGGGCTCAGATCTTTTGGGCTCAGATGTTTGAAGTTCAGATGGTTGTGGCTCAGATGTTTAGGGCTCAGATGTTTTGGGCTCAGATGTTTGAAGTTCAGATGGTTGTGGCTCAGATGGTTGTGGTTTAGATGTTTGTAGCTCAGATGTTTGGGGCTTAGGTATTTGGGGCTCAGATGTTTGTGGCTTAGATTTTGTTGCTCAAATGTATGGAGCTGAGATGTTTGTGGCTTAGATGTTTGGGTCTCAGATGTTTGTGGCTTAGATTTTGTTGCTCAAATGTATGGAGCTGAGATGTTTGTGGCTTAGATGTTTGGGTCTCAGATGTTTGTGGCTTAGATTTTGTTGCTCAAATGTATGGAGCTGAGTTGTTTGTGGCTCAGATATTTGTTTCTTAGATGTTTGGAGTTCAGATGTTTGGGGCTTAGATGTTTGGGGTTCAGGTGTTTGGGGCTTAGATGTTTGGGGTTCAGGTGTTTGGGGCTCCGATGTTTGGGGTTCAGGTGTTTGGGGCTCCGATGTTTGTGGCTCACACGTTTGTGGCTCAAATCTTTGTGGCTAAGATGCTTGAGGCTCAGATTTTGTGGCTCATGTGTTTGTGGCTCAGATGTTTTGGGTTCACATGCTTGGGGCTCATGTGTTTGTGGCTCAGGCGCTGATGGTTCAGATATTTGGGGCTTAGATGCTTGAGGTTCATATGTTTGTTGCTCAGGTCTTTGGGGCTCAATTGTTTGGTAGACTTTTGCGAATATTAATAAGGCAATGAGCTCCATTTTCGTTCATACTCGTTCCCGAGTGACTTCACCCCGGAATATCTTATAACTAATACAAAGAAGAATTAACTTGTATTTCTGTATGATTATCAAGCCATTAAAGAGGTGTGGTTTAACTTCACTATAACACTTGTGTTTAAACTGGTCTCCCACTCGCTGTGTTACGGTTTTATGATGAAATGGTTCTGTGCATGAAAGTCGTGTCTTCCAGCCTTTACTCAGTCGTTTAAGATCAGTATAAGATATGAGTTTAAATTGACCGATATTGCGAAATGGTTCTATGCGTATTCTAGGTTATACTAATTTCCTCCAACAAGTATTAAACCAGTTGTATCATGTACGGTGTAAAGCAAGAGTGATATAATGGGTTAAAATTGGCATTACTTTCCCGCTAAAATGAACAAAACGGCTCATCAAATTTTAATTAAGGATAATTGTGGAAAGGGGAAGTTTACTGATGACGCATTACTAATGACTTTTAATTGTGTAATTATGGATAAACCGATAATGTAACTGTTACAAAACCAGTACCATTTTAGGACACGGAAGAACTATGTATGAGGTCATTTTTTAAAATACATACGCCTGTTAATCAGGTTTTGTCGACAAAGTAGTTGCTATCGCTGGTGGTATGGACAGATTACGCGGCCTCTTGCTGGACAACCTGCGGTTTATTTACGGGCATTACCTTACTCCTTTACAAAGGCCAATGATTTAGCCTACTAGAGACTTTTCAAAAATAATTCCATCGTAGCATATGAGCTAAATATTTTAGAGTATATTTTAGAGTATTTGATAGGGTTTATTGTTCATAATTAGGTGTAGGCCTCTTCCAAGCCAAGTCATCCACATTGTTGCTAACGCAAAAGGCAGAAGAGCGGGTGGGAATGGACTAATTAAACTGGAGTTTAAAATATAGCTGCTAATGAAGTGATTTGGTGCGTTTTCTGGGGATGTTTTGTCAGTAATTATGGATCTGTTTTTCATATTGTCATTTGTGTCGGTGCAGTCTAGGAAAATTAGTATGGAGTGTGGAAGTGTGAGATGTTCTAGATGTGCACATCGTCGTAACATAACAGTACAACGTGGAATAGATCTGACTATACCCGTACAACTGGTAATTAAGTAATGATGATGTACTAAATGACCTTTTCAGTTGGACTGTGTGGCATTCGGTCATCTGATACAGATCTTGTGGCTGAAGCTGAATTTCCCGCCGAGGTTCTACGCTGTAAAAGAATGTAAGAACCTGTTACGGTTCCTCGACAGGATGAGGGACAGGTTTTATCCGGACTGGGAACAATTGTGCAAGCCGTCCTCATCTTCATAATTGTTGTTTTACCCCCAGGGGATCTCATCTCAGCAGTCTAGACAAGCTAGTTCAGTAGAACTTTCACCAGAATTTGTAATGACATTGTCGTAAACTCTTATATAAATTTCCAGTATGTGTGCTCTTTTAAAGAAAACAATGTTATTCATGAAGACATGCATGTGTCTGGCTGAACGTTGATAACCACATTATTTCTTATTTACAACAAATTAAGCAAATTTGTTAACTAAGTATTTTTTACGAATACCCAATAAAAAAACAATCAGGTAAAACGCACTTATTTACGAGGAAGATTTTATCTGTTGATTGAAATTTGAAGGCAGATAGCCATGAGCTGAAATCTGTTCCTGGAACAACAAGCCCCTCCCACCCAAAGCTACTGACCAATCATTAGTCAGAGTGAACCGAGCACTTACATGTATATCAGTTGTGTATTTATGCATATCAGATAAGGTTTGATAAGATTAGTTTTTTTATAACTTGGTATTATCTTAAGGTGTCACAACATTTTATTTCATGATTCCCATTGTGATATTTTTTGTCTGTGTAAGGTACATCTGTTGACCAACAGCTATCTTCTGCGTGACAGATTTCTTAAACACCTTGTTATTTCTTTTTGTTGAACAATATAAAACTATTCAAGATTGCTTAACAGTTTTGTCTCTGTGTGTATTTGTTGTGGAGTTTTACAATGTGTATGCGCGGTTCCCCGCTAGGCTGGCGACCGTCGGCTCATAACATTTCAATCTGCTGTCATTTTTAAATGTCGCCAGTTCAAAACCCGCTCATGCTGGTTCAGCTGGGGATTTCAATCAGAGACATTTGTTAAGTATCACATGACAGAATAGATTCCTGCCTGAAATTTTTCCTCCGTTAATTATCAGACATCCTCTTGGTGAACATTGCCCAGGGAGCGGGCCCAACGAGGGTATTAGATAGGGCACTTGTACATTCCACCTGTCTCATTGTTTAGCGTTTGTTGAAGATCACTAGTCTTCCAACAACATGAGTGGCGTGGACAAAGCAGGGTGTCAAACGTGGCAAAGTTCGCCAGTAACTTCACGGAGGAGGTATAAGTGAAAATTTCTATTCGCGTGCATTTGGAAACTATCTGGGATTTTAACAGAGGGCAATATAGACTATATACCAGAATATACACACTGAACTTTGGCACCATAACTTTAGACGAGTTTCATGACAATTTCTGCACCATGTACTGTATTTTTTTAGGACTCAGTCATATGATTTCTCGTGGACGCCCGTGTCCAAGAAATGTTATCAGATCGAATCCGAATTGTAGGGGCGTCCCCAAGTTCAGGGGAGATAATCCCCTTCGGTTCAGCCATTTAACATGCTTTGCTCGGCACGTTATATATCGAAAGGGATTAAAGCGAGTAAATGTTGTCACATCCATAGTATATTAATAATTTGAAGAGAAGACATCTTAAGCAAACATACATAAGAGATTTTCCCACTACAATGACTTTAACGAGACATGTATATAATGCTACATTTAAGTTCGAATTTTGGTCCGTTTCACCCATTTTGGGCAAAATAATCGGAATTAGACTTTTACCTGAAATCTCGCGAGAACAGAGGATTATGCGAGTAGGGATAACAGATTTTGGAAAGGCCTGCCGTATTAGTTTGATTTCTATACCAAATAGTTCAATCAAAATGTTCTACATCTCGCGAAATATCCGCCGCGTACTCGAATCCCGCCCTATTATGGTCGTTTTTTGTTTGTTGACTTTGGATTGCTTCAAGGTGGCTATTATTCTAACGGCCCAAGGTAGTACGGAACATAGACTGTGAAAAGCAATGATACCAGATTTGTTGTCATTTCTAACTTTGAACGAGATCAATTCTCATGTTGAGCTGATACATTTAACAGGTTTCGCGGATTTTTGAATGATATACCGATCCTTTAACATTCGATTTCTGCCGCGTATAACCCAGGTAGATATCATATAAGTGACAACTTCTGGAGTACGGTATTAAGCCGCATTTAGATCAAATAAATAAATATGAAATAAATAAGTAAGTGTTGAATGTGGGTAAGAACTGATAACATTCTGGCAGTAATGTTCCACAATGTCTGATCGTACAAGCTGTATGGTATATAGTATAGCGCTCCATCTGGATACACTAACTGGGTGGATATGTGGATAATGCACATTTAGCCAGCTGAACGTTAGTTAATTGTTAGCGTCCACATACGAATATTTGTACAATTAATGTGTGTCACAAACGCTCCTGTACCGGCTTATGCTGACATACTTTCATTTTTGTCTTGCGGCAGTCGGGACACACCTTCGATAGCCTCATAGACTCTCTTCCTGCGCGATAAACGACCACGATAGTATAGTTAAGGGGCGGGTTTTGGGTAAAGTAAAATAAACCAATGACATAATCCGAAAAATATGCGGCGGCCATCTTTAATGTTTTATTCGTGTAGGGGGGTCGAGGGGGTAATATATGAGCGCTGTTGTTCGGTCGTTAGCCTAGCTCGGAACCGATGCTCGAATTTATTCCGCAGGGTGGAGCTCGAATTATGCGTGTTTGTTAATTAAAGAAGAACGGGTGTGACGTAAACGCTAGCCGTAGTATATTTATGGTCGGGACAAGTCTCCGTATAAAGACATTCAGTCAGTGACCGATGTGACCAATACACAAAAGTGAACTACATTATGTCAAAAGACAATAGTCAACTTCCTAACTTGTAGCATGTATGTTTTTCACGGATTGTGTGTAATTTCATCTACACTGCAAATCCATTTGTGGTATCTATATCCAATGTCATGTCGGGTTTAATAGAAAATCAGTCCAAAAGAAAAGGAATCCCCATACCGTTCCGATGACATTTGCTAATCAACGTTGCACTCGGTTCCGCCAAAGTAACTCACATCGTTATAAGAGTTATTATATCGCTTTGTAGTATTCAACCAGTCTCGCATGTTGGCCGTCAAACAAGCAGGAAGATCTGCCAATAACATGTGGCAAGATTGGAATTTACGGTCAAAAAATAATTTTCGCACAAACTTTACTATACAGGTGAAATTTACACGATTAGTCATGTTTTTGCAGGCTTGCAAAGCATTTCAAATAAAAGCTGTTACTCGCTCAACAAAAATATCTGCATGGACATGTAACCTTCAAAATTAAAAAATTTTAAGCCACTTTTACATGGATTACACGTGACTTCTTCAACATTTTGTGGAACTGTCGTACGACCATGCATCAATCTCGAAAAGTTTATTAGTTAATATTGCTGTTTGGAAACCACTCGTCTTATTTAAAATCCGGCGACCTCTCAGGTCATTTGTACTGGGGTCCGACTCCTACCCAAATCGCGTATTTCGACAGTATTCACCGCAGACTGTATATTTTGTGATAAGTACTTAAAATTAATGTTTGTTAAAACAATTGCTCGATTTATAGTGTACCAGTTAAGGCCTTCTTTTTTCAAACATGCACATTTAGCTTTTAAATTTCATACAACTCATCCAGATACCATTTGTTTACCTACGTAAGTGATTTCTTTCCTGTATTAGACCTACCAGTACTATACACTATAGCTATCTACATTTTGTTCAAAGTGTCTGTTAGTATAGTAAATGTACGTTAAAGGTAGTGCCCCATAAGACGCTTAATGCCTAAGGGAGTATTCTGAACACAAGCCACAACAATTGTTATGCTAAAATTCTCTGTTAACGTTACAGTGCACTAGTTCGTTCTAAACATTTTTTTCTCCTAATTATACGTTAGCTATTGTGTTCGGTAAGAGTTTGTACATAAGCGAATTTGTGTTCTTATTAAAAGGTAAAAAGACTGGAGGCCTTTTACTGGTTAAGCTGTCCTGCGTCGCATTGGTGCTATGATAATCATCGCGGCCTCCTTAATACTTAATGATTACAAAGCCTAAGTACAAACTGACCAGGCAAAACCCAGAACTTAATTTTAATGTGTTGGTCGTTCAGGATTCGCCAAAATTGTCCCTATAAAATACAAATACATATACACGTTAATTAAAATTCTTTGAGACGCTTTAATTACACGCTCACCCCATTATTATAATTCACTTCGAATTTCCATAGTATTCTTCACAAAACTGTATGTCCTATGTGAAACCCCTTGCAAATACATGTATTTATGTGTATAGTTCTGGGTGAGTAAGGCCAGTGTACTCTGTGCACACCTCCGATGTTATCCGAAGGCCATCTGACATAATTAACCGACCCCATTTAAAATGAGAGTTAGAATGACCTAGACTGTTATTACACCCTCCGGCCCTATAGACATCTCATCCAGGCACTGACGACGTCTTTGTACGGAGGCTTGTCCCGACCATAAATATACTACGGTGTTTACGTTACACCCGTGCTTCTTTAATTAACAAAGACGTGCATAACTCGAGTTCCACCCTGCGGAATAAATTCGTGCATCGGTTCCGAGCTAGGCTAACGACCAATCAACAGCGCCCATATACTACCCCCTCGACTCCGCTACACGCATAAAACATTAAAGATTGCCACTGCATAATTTTCGGATTACGTCATTTGTTTATTTTTACTTTCCCAAATCCCGCTAGACCAGTCTGTGCGGGGCCCTTAACTGTGCACGGTAGCCGTGGAATGAGTTCGAAATTGTAACGACCATTTTAAGGTTTTCCTGAGACGTTTGGTGGTGGTTGATGGGCAGCAAAATGAACAACTTAACAGAGGATGGTACGGTTGGGATAGTTGCTAGTGTCGTTGGTGGGGTGGTGGTTTGTGTCCTCACGGTCGGGATAGGATACCAGCTGTACAGACATCTGTACCGGGCTATAACACTGTCTGGAGAAACAGATCGGTCCACATTGACTCAGCCCGATCTCATCTACCTACTCATGCTACCCAGGATCGGTGTCATCTCCAATATTTCACCGTTTACAGTCAAGCTGGAAACCTGGTTTCGACTGATCGACGTGCCTTACCGGGTAAACTTCCTACCTCAGCCTGGCCCCATAAAGTACTGTGTAATTATCTTATGAGGCTCTGGAGGAGGGTGGGAGGGTAGAGAGATACTGATTGTCTGTAACCTAGTTCTTATTTCTGCACGTTTGTTAACTGGTGGTGCTTGTATATATAAGTCCATATATCAGCGTATAACGTGACAGTTAGTGTTGATGTGCAAGTTTGCATTGTGAGTGAGTGAGTGAGTGGGTGAGCGCTTGGGGTTTAACGTCGTACCTAACACCTTTTCAGTCATATGACGACAAAGGAGTCCTTAGGGTGCATGTACGTGTAATGCGCCTCCTTGTTGTTGGGCGGATTTATACTGCTCTTTTATCTAGTGCTGCTTCACTGAGACGACTTACCGAGGACAAGTAAGGCGTCCCGCGCGAGCCATTATACTGACACGGGTCAATCAGTCGTTGCACTATCCACTTCATGCTGAACGTCAAGCGAGGAAAAAATTTAAAATTTTTTAAACTCTTAGGTGTGACCCCACCCAGGATTGCCCCTGGATCTACCGTTCCCCAAGCAGACCTGTTGAAAAGGAAAGCAAATGAAAAGATAATCATCAAATAAATCAATAACAAGTTTTTACAATACAACTGACAATCCTATATGTTTTCATGTTTTTATTCCCTTTAAGGTGGTGGAAACAACTTTACCCTCATCAAAGCGTCAGTTTCCGTATATAATCCTGAACGGTGTCGAAATTGCCGATTCTCGGTTTATCGTTGAAAGAGTGGCCAAGCATTTCAACAAGAAAGTGGACCCTAACCTCTCTGCTGAAGAACGTTCTGTATCTGTGGCCTTCTCAAGAATGCTGGAAGAAAACACAATATAGTAAATATTGCATATCGTTAATGTACCTTTACACTTTTGCTAGTGATCAGCTATTTGGACTTTTTGTATATGTATATGTGTGTGTTAGGTTTTATGAGATGTTTAACAGTGTTGTTACCAAAACTCACAAAACTCATCAACTGGCCAACGCATTGGAGAGTACAGGAATACTCTGAGCTATTTCCTGCTAATGACTGACGTTAAAACATTGCAATGTCGATCATCTTCAGTCACCAATAAACCCCAAGCACTCACTCACTCATAGTCACCCAGGTTTAACCTTTACACATATTCCTTAACTACTCGAGTAAATCCCATCTCCTCACTACCCCTAAATACACAAAATCCACTGTCGTTAGCCTTGCACTGACGTCCGAATATCGGAACAAAGGCGTAGTCAATTTGTAGGGTTACTTTGGTTACCATGCACGAAGGTATTCAGAAGGCAGAATAATATTGAACCCTGAATTCAACGTGTAATGGCGTGTCAGATGAGATGGTGGTGATATTACAACAACGTCATGGAAAACGTGCTCCCTTAATCTCTGTAGCAGTCCGATCTCAATTCCAGAACAAATAGATTATCGGTTGAACCGTTTTCTGTTTGTGGAAAAAGATTCACCTAATCTTACGAAGTACGATGTAGGCTTGATACCGACGAGAAATCCTATCTGATTGGCCAATGTACTTTATATGCACACGATGGTTATCACTTCTTAATAGTGTTCCGGTGCTACTTCAATTAAGACATACGATGTACAACATAAACTTTGGCAATGTGAAGACGATGATGGGCAAACCAGCTAGAACAATTTTAACAAATTATGGACAAAATATAATATATTCGCATGTAAAGTTATGCGATTTGTAAGAAAAGTTGACACAAGTCAGGCCGATTTGAACACATCGCCTTTCAGGCTTTCGTAATTTTCATTTCATTATACATGTATTCAAGCAATAACCAAACAGGATGTCACCATGCCCTTTTTGTGGAGCTCTTTTATATCGGCTGCTGTGAGTTCAAGCCCAGCTCATGCTGGCTTCCTCTCCGGCCGTACGTGAGAAGGTCTACCAGCAACCTGCGGATGGTCGTGGGTTTCCCCCGGGCTCTGCCCGGTTTCCTCCCGTCATAATGCTGGCGGCTGTAGTATAAGTGAAATATTCTTGAGTACGGCGTAAAACACCAATCAAATAAATAAATAAATTATATCGGCTGCTTGACATATTATATCATGACATCCATGTTCCAGCACTTATGCCTGGTATCGCGTACTATTCCAACACGCAGAGTATTGGGGCCTGTTTTCGGAGGAAAACAAAGGAGTGCTTGCAAAGAAGATGCTAAAATATGGGCCAACTTTAATGGAGCGAGCGGTAAGTTATTGGACACTGAGAAATCCTGACCCTCTCTTTTGTATATAGATTCAGGTGACTCTGAACTAGAAAAGTGCAGCCTTCGTTGACCTCAACTATGGGGCATTGGGTTCCACAGGCTTTAGATGATTCCCCATCTACCCATATTCATTTAACCAAGTTCGCGATGGCCGACACCATCTACCTTGAATTACTAAAGACATATTAACTCGTCAAAGCCCTGAACTTTCCTCCACGAAGATGTCTAATTCATGGTCCTATCACATTCCACCTAAACCAAAACATACTGATTTACCACTCGATCCCACATTCTTTGTGTTTATAAAAAAAGAATTGTTGGCAAAAGTAGAATGGATGGAACCTGCCACGTTATAAAATTAATAAAATCTGTGTGTATTACATGGTCAGAAGCTACTTTAAAAAATGGTCAACCTTTGGCTCAATACCCATAAAAGACTGTGAGCTCGTTTGTGGTTCAAGTGTGAGAAAGTAAACCAAAACGTTATCCCCCATTATCCCGTAGTTTAGCCTTGACTCTGTTAAAATAACAAGGCTGCACTTCATGTGTAAAAACCAACAGTGAAAGTATAAACTTGTTTGTAAAAAGTCACGTTAAGTAAAATCATTAACCGTAACGCATGGGAGATTCTTTGTACACATATTTTTTCAGAAACACCAGACACGCACCATATATTTAATCAGTGATTGAAGGAAAAACATACGTGCAGACATAGTTCTTGGTTTTACCTATTAATGTTGTTATGTTTTGTACTGACTAGGCAAAGGTGAAGTTCTGGCAGCAAGGGGTGTCTCGCCTCAGTCCCGCAGAGATCTACAGCTTAGCGGAAACCGACCTCAAAGCGCTGTCAGATTATCTGGGAACCAAGGACTACTTTTTTGGGGAGGAGCCAACGCTGGTAAGACCGTGCCTGATAAAGGCCATATATTTTCAAATTTGTATGTAGATAGACGACATATTCGCACCTGTTCACCCCGCACTAAAAGCTGGTACCCGGGTATTGTCACCATATGACCCCCATCTGTGCAGCTGAAAATGCTATACAATGGTTGTGTGCGTGTCACATTATACATACATACGCTGTATTGTGCAATTGTTATACCACCGTGGACACATGAGATCTCCCTTATTTTTAACTCATATGTATGTGGCTCAGATGTATGTGGTTTAGATGTTTGTGGCTCAGATGTTTAGGGCTGAGATGTTGGGGGCTCACGTGTTTGGGGCTTAAATATTTGTGGCTCAGATGTTTGGATCTTAGACGTTTGTGGCACAGATGTTTGTGGCTTAGGTGTTTGTGGCTCAAATGTTTGTGGTTCAGACATTTATGGCTTAGATATTTGTGGCTTAGATGCTTGTGGTTTAGATGTTTGGGAATTAGATGTTTAAGGCTCAGATGCTCAATACAAGCCTCATGTCCGACATTCATATACCATTCGTAGTCCGTAAAGGGCGTTCCATGTCGATAATCGCAAGGCCCATTTCCAAAACAACGTTTAACACTAGCTCCCAAAGACAAAGGTATGAAAGAAATTATGCCAGTGGGAAATAAAGCCGGTAACACAAAAGAGAGAAGCGGTCGTCAGTTTTCAATGATGCTGGGCAGACAGTGGATATTCCAGGCATGAAAGGCTGAGGTGTTTGGAGTCCAGATGTTTGGGGCTTAGATATTTGCTTCTCAGATCTTTGTGACTCATATGTTTGTGGCTCAGGTGTTTGGGGCTTAGATATTTGCTTCTCAGATATTTGCTTCTCAGATTTTTGTGGTTCATGTGTTTGTGGCTCAGATGTTTGGGGCTTAGATATTTGCTTCTCAGATCTTTGTGACTCATATGTTTGTGGTTCAGATGTTTGGGGCTTAGATATTTGCTTCTCAGATTTTTGTGGTTCATGTGTTTGTGGCTCAGATGTTTGGGGCTTAGGTATTTGCCTCTCAGATATTTGCTTCTCAGATCTTTGTGGTTCATGTGTTTGTGGCTCAGATGTTTGGGGCTTAGATATTTGCTTCTCAGATTTTTGTGGTTCATGTGTTTGTGGCTCAGATGTTTGGGGCTTAGATATTTGCTTCTCAGATCTTTGTTACTCATATGTTTGTGGTTCAGATGTTTGGGGCTTAGATATTTGCTTCTCAGATCTTTGTGACTCGTATGTTTGTGGTTCAGATGTTTGGGGCTTAGATATTTGCTTCTCAGATATTTGCTTCTCAGATCTTTGTGGTTCATGTGTTTGTGGCTCAGATGTTTGGGGCTTAGATGCTTGAGGTTCAGGTATTTGTGGCTCAGGTGTTTGGGCTCAACTGTTTGTGGCTCGGATGTTTGGGGCTCATGTGTTTGTGGCTCGGACGTTTGGTAGACTGTTGCGAATATTATTAAAGCAGTGTGCTCCATTTTTGTTCATACCCGTTTCCGAGAGACTTTTTCACAGAATATCTTATAACTAATACAAAGAAAAAATTAATTTGTATATTTCTGTATGATCTTCAAACCATTTAACAGCTATGGTTTAACATCACTATAACACTTGTGTTCAAACTAGTCTCCCACATGCTGTGCTACGGCTTTATAAATGAATGACTCTGTGTATCAAGAGCCAGGCTATACTCAATCGTTTAAGAACAGTATAAGACGTGTGTTTAAATTGACCTCTATTGCTAAATGATTCTATACGTCTTCTACGTTATAATCAATTTCCTCCAACAAGTATTAAGCAAATAGTATTATGTACGGTGTAAAACAAGTTAAAATGACATTGTCTTCCTGCTAAAATGAACTAGATCAAATTTTAATTTAGGATAATTGTGGATAGGGGAGGGTTTTAAGATGACACATTACTAATGACTTTTAATTGTGTAATTATGGATAAGCCGAGAATATAATTGTTAGAGAACCAAGCCCATATTAGGACACGGGAGAGCCATGTATGAGGTCACATTTAGAAATACATACGCTCTGTTAGTCCAGTTCATGCTGGCTTCCTCTCCAGCCGTAAATGGGAAGGTCTGCGGCAACCTGCGGATGGTCGTGGGTTTCTTCCAGGCTCTGCCCGGTTTCCCCCTTCCATAATGCTGACCGCCGTCGTATAAGTGAAATATTCTTGAGTACGGCGTACAACAACAATTAAATAAATAAATAAAATATGCTCTGTTAATGAGGTTTTGTCGACAAAGTAGTTATCACTGCTGGCATGGACAGATAACGCGGCCTCGTGCTGTACCTCTAATGCAGTCTTTATGTTCATTTATTAGTGTTTGTGTTATATTTAAGGGAATAATCCGCCACAACAACAGATTACACTCTAGCGTTATTTCATTTGTCCAAATTAAGCAGATTATTTTTGAAAACAATTGGAGACATGGAGGTGTTTAGGTTTAACTTGAGTAAACCATATAGTTTAACATCATTTGACGCCAGCTAAGGTGAGTATTTGATAGGGTTTATTGTTCCTAATTAAGTGTAGGCCTATTCCAAGCCAAGTCATTCACATGCTTGCTATCACAGAAGGCAAAAGAGCACGTGCAAATGGACTAATTAAACTGGAGCTTAAAATATATCTGCTAATAAAGTGATTTGGTGCGTTTTCTGGGGATGTTTTCATGGATCTGGTTTTTATAGAGTCATTTGTGTCGGTGCAGTGTAGGAAAATTAGTGTGAGTGCAGTCGTGTGAGATGTGCGAGTTGTGCACATCGTAGTAACATATCAGTACAGCTTGCAATAGATCAAAGAGCTGACTATACCCGTACAACTGGTAATTAAGTAATGATGATGTACTAAATGACCTTTTCAGTTGGACTGTGTGGCATTCGGTCATCTGATACAGATCTTGTGGCTGAAGCTGAATTTCCCGCCGAGGTTCTACGTTGAGAATGAATGTAAGAACCTGTCACGGTTCCTCGACAGGATGAGGGACAGGTTTTATCCGGACTGGGAACAATTGTGCAAGCCGTCCTCATCTTCATAATTGCTGTCTTACCCCAGGGGATCTCATCTCAGCAGTCTAGACAAGCTAGTTCAGTAGAACTTTCACCAGAATTTGTGATGACATTGTCGTAAACACTCATGTAAATTTCCAGTATGTGTGCTCTTTTAAAGAAAGCAATGTTATTCATGAAGGCATGCATGTGTCCGGCTTGAATGTTGACAACGACATTATTTCTTATTTACAACAAACTAACCAAATTTGTTAACTAAATATTTTTTATGAATACCCACGAATAAGGTGATTTTATTTACAACGAAGATTTTATCTTTTTTTTCTGAAATTTGAAGGCAAGCCCCTCCCACCGAAAGCTACTGACCAATCAGTAGTCAAAGTGAACCCAGCACTTACATGTATATCAATTGTGTACGTACGCATATCAGATAAGGTTTAATGACTAACTTCTGAGAGACACCGCGTGGCACTTTTCTTAAACACTTTGTTGCTTCTTTTTTGTTGAACAATGAATAACTATTAAAGATTGCTTAACAGTTTTGTGTAGGTGTTTATTTGTGATGGTGTGTTACAATGTGGATGCGCGGTTGCCGTTGGGCTTGCGACCGCCTGCTCATAACATTTCATTCTGTTGTTAACTTCAAACTTGGCAAGTTCAAATCCCCCTCCCACCAGTTCAGCGGCGGATTTCAATCAAAGAGATTTGTCAAGTACCACATGGCAGAATGCCGTGGACTCCTGCCCGATTATTCCACGCGTTAATTATCGGTCATCCTTTTGGTGAACATTGACCTGGAAGCAGGCTCAGTCAGGGTGTTAGATAGGATACCTCTCTCATTATGTTCCGGTGTTAGATAGGATACCTCACTCATTGTGTTCTGGTGTTAGATAGGATACCTCTCTCATTGTGTTCATCCATGACGCAGTCTAACGTTCGTTGAAGGTCACTAGTCTTCCATCAAACTGAGTGTCGTAGACAAGCCAGGATGTCACACCTGAGAAAGTTCACCGGTAACTTGACGTGTCGATGTTCCGGCCACTTTAACGCCTTCCACTAATAAAAGCCAACCATGGTATCAGTGAAAATTTCTTGGTTATGGTAATAAATAATAATCAAATAAATTATAAGCACTGATCAGAAAATAGTTTTAGGAAACACATTTAGGATACATGTTTGAAATACTGTAAAAAAACACCGTTCCTTAACGCAAAAATATTCAACACGGGAAGAGCTAGTTTGTTTGTGGTTTCGTTTATTTAGCAAAATAAATTGGACGAATCGGACCTACAATTATAACCTACATATTTACATTTAGGACAACATCAAATTTAGACAATTACAAAAATGAATGATTTGGGATTAACACCACATTGGCAATTTTTCAGACATGTTGTGTCGACAAAATTACGAAAAGGAATGTCGCTTGACCTCGAACACACATTTATCTAATACTGTCCTCCAGGCGATCTTTGATGGCTTACAAAATTGTCCTTCCTTAGCCTGCTGACCAACTGACACGAAGGGGCTTGAGGAGGTCTTCACTAAGCCCCGTTACCCGTAGCGCCTGGACAAGGAGAATTGTCAAATGAGTCACTACTTTAGCATTATATTTGTATCGGTTCATTTAAATCAGCATGTAGTATATCCACCACTTTTTTTTATCCCATTTCCATCAATCATTCGAGAGTTATATACACAGAGTTACATCACGCCAAGTATACCCCACCCCTCACTCCAAACGAAGTTAGGGGTTAGGGTATACCGGAATCACCCTCTCTGTGTGTAGACACGATTTTGTCCATGCATCACCTCCCAAACTACTCACCGATAACGATGACGCGTAACATACATCTTGCCTATCATCTGAACTTGTGCTTGTTTAATGGCAATCGGGTTATTATTTTGATAATTATTCCCGTTTAGGTATTTTGTGCAATAATGGGTTTCCATGTACATGTACACTGATTTCTCTTTCGGCTGTTGCATTTCTCAACCTGGATGAACCAGTCAATGCACACCACGAATGATCCAAGAGACAATGTATATGACGCAAAACTAAGCTACATGACATCCTGTCATTTCTCTCAAGGTTTTCTTAGCTTTGATTCTTTAATTTTTGGAAATTTTTGGGGATGGAAGGTGGGTATATCAGACATCACGATTCTGGTTAAAATGATTTACTTATTTCAAGTGAATTTATCGCAGTTCACAAAACAATATTCATTCATACCATGACATTCAACTTTCACAAAAGGAAACATGAGTGCCTGCATGAAGTAAATCAGGCGAATTACAGTTGATCATATTCACGGGCAATTGAGTTTCCTTCACCCATAATTTGACCACCGTTATGTAATTAATAAATATGTAAATAAATAAAGAAATAAATAAATAAATAAATAAATAAATAAACAAACAAATATCCCAAACATGTGACACTTTTTTAAACATACAAAAAAGGTCAAATCAGCATAGTTCAATTTGGCCGACACTTGAACACTATATAAGTATGTATAGAGATAGCGGTGTTACCTTGTTGGCGGTGTCGTATTGGAATGGCATTGATCGACTATTGACGGTGACCTTTACTGGCTGGCTTTGAACGCCGTACACAACAACTGAGCCCAGACTCATGGCGGGTGACGAGTAACCGGCCTTGACTACTGATGACGTAAGTTTCCCCTGTGAAAACGGGAACTGACTGTGATACTGTCAATTGAATTGCATTTGTCATTTCCCCCCCTTGTTTTCACTTTAACATTCCGCTGACCCACACATTATAAAACCATAATTTAATCCAGCGTAATGTATATTGATGAGAAAATAAAAAATTGACGATTCAGTCTAATGGAAAAGTAGTTAATCAAGGCCAAGTAGCTTTCTTATATAGATGGCAAATCTTGATGAAATGGGTTATGGTTAGAAACAGCTGAATCTCTTCGTGCTACACGAATAGTCATTAACAGGTTGACTAGATCAATGCGCCTCTTTTGATTTATTTATTTATTTGATTGGTGTTTTACGCCGTACTCAAGAATATTTCACTTATACGACGGCGGCCAGCATTATGGTGGGAGGAAACCGGGTAGAGCCCGGGGGAAACCCACGACCATCCGCAGGCTGCTGGCAGACCTTCCCACTTACGGCCGGAGAGGAAGCCAGCATGAGCTGGACTTGAGCTCACAGGGACCGCATTGGTGAGAGGCTTCTGCGTCATTACGCTGCGCTAGCGCGCTAACCGACTGAGCCACGGAGGCCCCCGCCTCTTTTGAAATAGAAATTAATATATGGTTTTGTTTTGCTCATGAATTTCACTCATTTTGCCTGCGTGTCTGTCTGTTGCTGTCATAGGCACGTCTTAGAGAGATTTTTGAACTTTTTTTGTGCAATGCCTGAAGCTGATGTCCTTCTAACTCGTAACGACAATAGGTCATCTCACTCAAGCGCGTGCGTGACAGATCTACAACGTGTGCATTCTGATGGCGAAATCATTTACTATTTACTGCGAATATATAGCAGTAATTTACCTGTGCCACTGAAAAGTCAATGAAGTTATACTGGCCGGTCTCAATTGTATCTGAATAGAAAAGGGAATCAAAAAGTTATTTGCACATGTATAACTAAACATTTAGATTACAGAAAATGCATACATTAGGTATGACAAGTAGGTTATTTATGCAAGCAATACTATTTCGGGTGTAAAAGAACGTTAGCGACTTGCTCCTCTGTCACCTGGCTATACACTAACTTATCCCGACATACTAGAATAAAGCTATTTTACTCCAGATGGTGAATAAATTTGTCAGTACTAAATTCTTAATGGGTGAAAATGTTTTATCTCTCCTGGATAGTGACACAACGGATAGAAAAGCTACAAACCAACAGTATCGCCATCGTCCCAGAATAAGTCCCCAGAGGCGCTGCCACTTTCGTTCAAAGCCACGAGCAAACCAAATAGGTTCAGACGGCTGTGAAAAAGAGAGAGTAAGGCCAGAAAAGTTATTCCCCTTTACACCTGCCATTAAAGTAGAGAAATTAATGTTTAAACTCAGAATGTAGAGAGTACATATTCAGAAATGTTTTAAAAGTGAAGCGGTCAAACTAGTCCTGGCGATCAGCTTCTAACAACATCCACTTTTCCCACAAAACTACAGATTACTTAATTTGTAAGAATTTATCCTCTTTGTAAGCGAACACAGATTTGGATAATAAAAGAGCATACATATATTCGTTCCATATATATATATATATATATATATATATATATATATATATATATATATATATATATATATATATATATATATATATATTATTTAGCCTACATCAAAAATACGACAACAGACAGTCTAATGTCTTGAAGCTTCAATTCGCTAAAGTAACACTTGTTAATCAGACATCAAAGGGAACTTCTTTGTGCGGCCATAAGAAACTATTATACCTTAATGTAGTCGTCACTTCTGGCTTCTGAAAAGCGATGACCAGTCCCCCTTTTACGTGGACATTTATTTTACTTAAAGGAGCATCTAGAGTTATCGAACTTCCGGAACCTTCTACTAGGTTGCCAGAGTCCAATTCATACCAGTTGGCACGTGGGAAGTAGGCACTGACACTGGTTTTACCCTGAAAAAAAAAGCGAAATGCGAAATGTAACCAGTTCTGCAATTGAACTTTTAAACAACACTGCTTTATAACATTTTGTGATGTCGTGGTACAATGAGTGATCAGACATTGCATTTGGGCAACGACGTCCTGTAAGAGAACAATGTGGGACAACAATCTAAAACGCATCCCTCCACGTGGTATTTTGGTTCAAAAAGCGCTATTTAATTATATAAAGCAATCACTGTGCATTAAAAACAATTATTATGCAACAACAGGATAATGATCTTAAAAACAGCCAGTTATAATTCTCGTTGTCTGTCGCACACAAGTCATATGCCAATCCGGGACTATTGTAGTATGCAGTTACTGACCCATTGGCTATAACCTGACTCCACGTCGTCCTATGACTGAAAAATTGTTGAGTACATGTACTACATAAAAAACCACGCCTACCTACCTACCTACCTGCCTACCTATTGGCTATAATAACGCTTGAATTTCGAACACAACGGTTCAGGATCAATTCAGACGCGAAATACCTGTCTGAGGAGAAGATATCCTCTTCCCTACCTTCTCTAAAACTGGTGAGATCAACAGCCCGTTTCCCCACATAAACTGCTTGTCAATAGGGTACGTATTGGTGTCCTGCGGAAACCTGAAGAAAGTCAAGTGATATCAGCCTGTAAGTGCATCATGGTGACTTAAACGAAAACATAATTAATTATCTAACTTTAACAAAACAAACCGAAATCGGCACAGCCATTTTTGTCATATGCTTTGTAATAAATCATCTCTTAATGTAGAACTTTTACCAGGCAATGGAATATGAGATATTTGAAAGACCGGAATGCCGAATAAGTCGTATCCTACGCTCTATATGGCAAATAGACATGCCCCATCGCTTTTCTCTGTCACTTATACCTTTCATGTAAGAAGAACACGTAAGATGGCCTCGGGTAATTATCTTCCATTTGTTTCCACAGTTTCATTCAAGTAAGCCCTGTCCAACTGTCAACCTTAGTGATCTGAACTTACTCGAAAAACAGGGGTCTTGCTACCATAGAGCCTGTCAGGTGACTGTGGTAGAAGAGCGTGTAGAGGTAGGGAAGTAAGGTGTAGCGGGTGGTCAGAGCAGTCCTCATGCTATCTTGGGCTGACGGACCGAAGACCGCCGGATCCTGATCCTGCCAAACAGAATTGAAACGTCATACAGTGTTGTACCAAACACATCGGAAAAGAAGTCATGGCCTTCCAAACCGACCGGGAACCTCACGTGGTTCCAGAATGTCGACTAGCAAAGTGAAGTACAAACCGAGTGGTGGTCCTACCAAATGGACACATGACAGACAGCCAGATTGGTGCTCCTACGAAACAGACAGGCAACTTGAAACGGAAACAAAGTTTTAGTCCTACATAGCAGGCCAGGAATTTGACACACAAGCAGTGTGAGGGTCCTACCAAACAAACCAGGCACGTGACACACTGGCAGTGTAGTGGTCCTACCAAACAAACCGGGAACGTGATACACTAAGAGACTGGAAACCTCACTAAACAGGTACACGCATGCAAGTTTGATGTCATATGATCTGACCTTTGATCCAATAGCATTGTGATTTCTCATGAATGGGTAAAATGCCCCAAGCTGCATCCATCGCGTACATAATTCTTCTGTAGTTGTCCCAGAGAATCCACAGATGTCTGCTCCAACCAACGGTATACCGAACATGTTGAAACTGAGAATGGCTAAAAGAAAGCGAAAAACTGGAGGTTGGCGGTACAGAGCAATCCAGCAACCACAGGCATTGTGACAAACTTGTACAAGCAAAGGGCATATGCTCATGCTGTCACAGCCAAGTTACATGAAGTCAACTGCCCATCTATCCTCTAGGGGAATGGATAGTTCAGCTCAGAGGGAGACAAATGTTGAATATCGTAAATTATGTTTACTAAAGTTTCATCTCCGTAGTGAGTTTCCATGGCAATTGCTATATTAGGCTGTCCATACAGATCTTTTTCACATGATTTCATGACATTTTCTGACTTTCTCAGTGAATTATGCAAATAGCAAAATGTCTTTCCATCACATACAGAATCATTTGCTATAAAATAGTTACAAGAAAGATTGGATTTACCAAAATGCCCCAAACTACTGACCTGGTATGGAGTAGTACAGATTGTCCCAGTCAGCACTATTGTCACCAGTCCAATGTCCCATATACCTGCCACTGCCGGGAAAGGTTGAGCGCGATATTACCAGGCTCCGGTTCTGACGAATGCTCACCAGAGCTCTGAAAACACACAGTGTGTGTATCTGAAGTTATCTCAGGGTAACGATTCCAGTAAGGACACGCGGCACATTAGGTGTAGTATAGGCCATTTTAACGTCAATGAGTCATCTGATTTACGATGAAAGCTGGAAAATGTAACCTCAGAAAGCAACGGGAAAATGTTTAGCAAAATTTAGGTCTTTACTAAACACGCACGTTTTATGAAAGGTTATAATCTTTAACTTATTCTACTTAAGGACAGACACTCATTAAACACTAACCAGTCATTCCCGAGCACTTTTGTTTCGTATTCACAAACAACACTCTCATTTAATCTGTACGAAAAATCCTACGATACAACAAGTAAAATGAGGACGGCTTATCAGAGACACCGACCGCACATCAGACATTTTGCCATCCACCCAGGTCCGTTTATCGGAGACACCGACTGTACATCAAACATTTTCCATTCACTCAGGTCCTCTTATCGGAGACACGGACTGAACATAAAACATTTTCCCATTCACTTCGCTTCGCTTATCGGAGACACCGACCGTACATCAGATATTTTAGCATTCACTCCGGTGCAGACACATGCATGTTTACCTGTTTGTAGCAATCCCTTCAAAATGGCCGTACATACTGTGGAGATTATAATGCCGAGAGAGATACTGATTAGCTGAAGGACAAACCGTTCTATCAGGTAGTTTTCCGGAGGCGATACCTGGAAAATGTACAACTTTTAATATCACCCTGAGGACAGATTGCTCATTTCGTTCATCCTTATCCCGATACAGTAACACTCCGATGACCATACTTTTTCGTTCAGTCCAACTTGAAACGTTGACTACACAATGTATGCAAGACAAGATTGTGCCTTACGGTGTAAGTATGATTAGTCAGTTTGCTCGCTAGGTAGTATGGTAATTCGTCGTTATTCGTCGGTTACCTAGAGTGTACATTGGGATGTGATTGGTGTAATGACCCAGGAGCGTCTAACCAATGCGGTCGGTGTGAGTTCGAGTCCAGCTCATGCTGGCTTCATCTCCGGCCGTATGTGGGCCGGAGATGAAGCCAACCTGCGGATAGTCGTGGGTTTACCCCGAGCTCTGCCCGATTTTTTCCCACCGCAATGCTGGCTGCCGTCTTATAAGTGAAATATTCTTGAGTACGGCGTAAAACACCAATCAAATAAAATAAATATTTGATAAATATTTTACGCTGTTCTCAAGGATATTTCTATGATACGACGACGGCCAGTATTATGGTGAGATAAAACTAGGGAGAGCCCCGGGGAAACCCATGACCATCCACAGGTTGTACACTTTCCAACGTACGGCCGGAGAGGAAACCAGCATGAGATGGACTTGAACTCACAGCGAATGCATTGGTGATAAGCTACCGGTTCATTGCGCTGCTCTGGCACGCAAACCACGGAGGCCACGAATGTTTATCCGTGTTATTCGCCAATTACCTGGAGTGTACGGTGGAGTGTTGTAAGTGTTATTCGGCGGACACCCATTCATAGACCCGAACACAAAATTAGACGGCTCGTTCATGTCCTGAAACAACAAATGTGAAAGGCATGCGAAGATCAGCTGAAGAGTCTTACACCACTATACGTGTCCATGTGGATTGCAGAAGTTCTTTTTGACTGAAACATTGGCCAAATTCATCAATTGGGGAAAATAATTCTCTCGTCGTAAAATGTAAACTGCATTTAGTGCAAGGCCTATTAAAGGATTCTTAAATGTGATGAATGTATTATTGTATCTGACATCAGGAATAGTCGTCCCTCAATGGCTCCTACTGATTCAGGTTCATTGATGACAACGCTATGGCCCTTCCTGGAAGGCCACTTGTCTTCAACCAATATCTTGTACCATATGAGACAGTTTGTCAGTGACTGGCCAAAAGTGGGTGGTTTCTTCCAGTTACAACAACCGAGCTATAAAACAACAGTGGCGATTAAACAAATTTCTCAAATAAATTAATGAATAAAAAAATAAATATAACTGACCGTCCATAGTCCATCAAACGGAAGAACATCGTGAAAGCTTTTAGCCATTCTCTCCCACCAGACAGGGGTTTGGGGGTTTGTGAAGTCGGGATAGGCTGTCTCTCCAGGCCACACCTAATTCCAACAAAAATGACAGAGCACGCTGTGGCGTTCAGCCTTAACCATTTATTTATCCATAAGTCTTGACCGTGCACAGTAATCAAGGGATGACCACTCCAGCACACCCAGGTGGCAAGCCGCATGAAGAGAAATTTAATTTTCTGCATCACATCTCAGAAGCTCTTGTTAGTTAAGATATTGTTAATTGTTTACAGTAAAAAGCCTGTGCTGGGTAAGTTTTAGATAACGGTTTATACTACAGAAGCAGTAGCCCTTCCCTAGTGTTACCTTGCCTATTAACGGTCCTGTCCGGTCCTCCCTCATAATGAACACCCCGTCCCTCAGGCCTTCGTCATACGGAGGGTACGATCCATTTGGCTGGGTGCTACTGATGCCAGGGTCCTAATAACAAATGACAACAAAATATGCCGCCGCCATCCAAAATATGTTCATTATTCGTTCTTCGTGAAGATGCAATATAAGCTGTGTACACTGTCTCTATACTAAGAGCTGTATACATTGTCTCTACACAAGGGCATGTATTCATTGTATCTACACTAGGACCTGTATACACTGTCTCTATACTATAAGCTGTATATACTGTCTCTACATTAGGAACTGTATTCACTGTCTCTACACTAGGACCTGCATACACTGTCTCTATACTAGAAGCTGAATACACTGTCTCTATATTAGGAGCTGTATACAGTGTCTCTATATAAAGAGCTGTATACAGGGTCTCTATACTAAGAGCTGTATACACTTTCTCTACACTAGGAGCTGTCTACATTGTCTCTATAATAGGGGCTGTACACACTGTCTCTATATTAGGAGTTGTATGCACAGTCTCTAAACTAGCATCTGTATACACTGTCTCTATACTAGGACCTGTATACACTGTCTCTACACTAGAAGCTATATACACTGCCATTACACTAGGACCTGTATATACTGTTTCTACACTAGTGCCTGTATACACTGTCTCTACACTAGTACCTGTATACACTGTCTCTATATCAGGACCTGTATACACTGTCTCTATACTAAGATCTGTCTGCACTGTCTCTATACTAGGGGCTATATACACGGTCTCTTCTCTAGGATCTGTATACATTGTCTCTTTATTAGGAGCTGAATACACTGTCTCTATACTAGAAGCTGTCTATATACTAGGAGCTGTATACACTGTCTCTATACTAGGAGCTGTATACACTGTCTCTATATTAGGACCTGTATATACGGCCACTATACTAGGACCTGTATACACTGTCTCTATAATAGGAGCTGTATACACTGTCTTTATACTAGGGGCTGCATACACGGTCTATACACTAGGACCTGTATATACTGTCTCTATAAAAGGACCTGTATACACTGTCTCTACACTAGTACCTGTATAAACTGTCTCTATACTAGGAGCTGCATACACTGTCTCTATACCAGGGGCTGTATACACTGTCCCTATACCAGGGGCTGCATACACTGTCTCTAAACTAGGAGCTGTATACACTGTCTCTATACTAGGAGCTGTCTGCACTGTCTCTATACTAGGGGCTATATACACGGTCTCTTCTCTAGGATCTGTATACATTGTCTCCATATTAGGAGCTGTATACACTGTCTCTATACTAGAAGCCGTCACTATACTAGGAGCTGTATACACTGTCTCTATATTAGGAGCTGTACACACTGTCTCTACACTAGGTGATGCTTACACTGTCTCTACACTAGGACCTGTATATACTGTCTCCATACTAGGACCTGTATACACTGTCTCTACACTAGCATCTGTATACATTGTCTCTATACTAGTACCTGTATACACTGTCTCTACACTAGGACCTGTATACACTGTCTCTACACGAGCAGCTGTATACACTGTCTCTATAATAGGAGCTGTATACACTGTCTCTATACTAGGGGCTGCATACACTGTCTCTACACTAGGACCTGAATATACTGTCTCTATACTAGGACCTGTATGCACTGTCTCTATACAAGGAGCTGTATACAGTGTCTCTACAACAGCATCTGTATACATATTCTCTATACTAGTACCCGTATACACTGTCTTTACACTATGACCTGTATACACGGTCTCTACACTAGTACCTGTATACACTGTATCTACATTAGGAGTTGTATACACTGTCTCGATACAAGGGGTTGTATACACTGTCTCTACACTCGGAGCTATATACACTGTCTTTACACTAGGCCCTGTACACACTCTCTCTATATTAGGAGCTGTATACACTGTCTTTACTCTAGGACCTGTATACACTGTCTCTACACTTGGACCTTTATACACTGCCTCTATATTAGGAGCTGTATACACTGTCTATATACTAGTAGCTATATACACTGTATCTATACTAGGAGCTGTCTGCACTGTTTCTATACTGGGGGCTATTTACACTGTCTCTACACTAGGATCTGTATACACTGTCTCTATACTAGAAGCTGTCTCTATACTAGGAGCTGTATACACTGTCTCTATACTAGGAGCTGTATACACTGTCTCTATACTAAGACCTGTATACACTGTCTTTACACTAGGAGCTTATGCATTGTCTCTATATCAGGAACTGTATACACTGTCTATATACTAGGAGCTGTATACACTGTCTTTACACTAGGACCTGTGTACACTGTCTCTACACTAGCACCTGTGTACACTGTCCCTATATTTGGAGCTGAATACACTGTCTCTATACTCGGAGCTGTCTGCACTGTCTCTATACTAGGGTCTATATACACTGTTTCTACACTATGTACTGTATACACTGTCTCTATATTAGGACCTGTATACACTGTCTGTACACTGGGAGCTGTATACACAGTGTTTACACTAGAACCTATATACAATGTCTCTACACTAGGAACTGTATACACTGTCTCTATACTAGGACCTTTATACACTGTCTCTACACTAGGAGCTGTATACACTGTCTCTATACTAGGACATGTATACACTGTCTCTACACTAGGAGCTGCATTCATTGTCTCTATATTAGGACCTGTATACACTGTCTCTACACTAGGAGCTTATGCATTGTCTCTATACTAGGAACTGTATACACTGTCTCTATACTAGGGTCTATATACACTGTCTCTACACTAGTACCTGTATACACTGTCTCTATATTAGGACCCGTAGACACTGTCTCTACACTGGGAGCTGTACACACTGTCTTTACACTAGGACCTATATACAATGTCTCTACACTAGGAACTGTATACACTGTCTCTATACTAGGACCTTTATACACTGTCTCTACATAGGAGCTGTATACACTGACTCTATACTAGGACATGTATGCACTGTCTCTACACCAGGAGCTGCATACATTGTCTCTATACTAGGAACTGTATACACTGTCTATATACTAGGAGCTGTATACACTGTCTCTATACTAGGAGCTGTATACACCGTCTCTACACTAGTACTTGTGTACACTGTCCCTATATTTGGAGCTGTATACACTCTCTCTGTATTAGGAGCTGTATACACTGTCTCTATATCCGAAGCTGTCTGCACTGTCTCTATACTAGGGGCTATATACACTGTCTCTACACTAGGTACTGTATACACTGTCTCTATATTAGGACCTGTATACACTGTCTGTACACTAGGAGCTGTATACACTGTCTTTTCACTAGGACTTATATACAATGTCTCTACACTAGGAACTGTATACACTGTCTCTGTACTAGGACGTTTATACACTGTCTCTACACTAGGAGCTGTATACACTGTCTCAATACTAGCGGCTGTTTACACTGTCTCCACACTAGGAGTTGCATACACTGTCTCTAAACTAGGATTTGTATAAATTGTCTCTATACTAGGACCTGTACACACTGTCTCTACACTAGGACCTGTATACACTGTCTGTATACTAGGAGCTGTATAGCCTGTCTCTACACTAGGAACTGTATACACTGTCTCTATACTAGGACCTTTATACACTGTCTCTACATAGGAGCTGTATACACTGACTCTATACTAGGACATGTATGCACTGTCTCTACACCAGGAGCTGCATACATTGTCTCTATACTAGGAACTGTATACACTGTCTATATACTAGGAGCTGTATACACTGTCTCTATACTAGGAGCTGTATACACCGTCTCTACACTAGTACTTGTGTACACTGTCCCTATATTTGGAGCTGTATACACTCTCTCTGTATTAGGAGCTGTATACACTGTCTCTATATCCGAAGCTGTCTGCACTGTCTCTATACTAGGGGCTATATACACTGTCTCTACACTAGGTACTGTATACACTGTCTCTATATTAGGACCTGTATACACTGTCTGTACACTAGGAGCTGTATACACTGTCTTTTCACTAGGACTTATATACAATGTCTCTACACTAGGAACTGTATACACTGTCTCTGTACTAGGACGTTTATACACTGTCTCTACACTAGGAGCTGTATACACTGTCTCAATACTAGCGGCTGTTTACACTGTCTCCACACTAGGAGTTGCATACACTGTCTCTAAACTAGGATTTGTATAAATTGTCTCTATACTAGGACCTGTACACACTGTCTCTACACTAGGACCTGTATACACTGTCTGTATACTAGGAGCTGTATAGCCTGTCTCTACACTAGGGGTTGTATACACTGTCTGTACTCTAGGAGCTGTATACACTGTCTCTATACTAGGAGGTGTGTTGTCTGAAATTTATCACTAATTCTACATACAGAATGAAGTGTTTAACATACGACTGCATTAATAATATATTTATAGTGCAAATAGATATTTTGTAGGTTAGGCGCAGTATACGTTTAGTGTGTATAAAGTTAAGTTCCACACGGCTACAACAAGGTCTGACATTCAGCTTTAATCCAGTGACAACCGACAGTTTGACATAGTTGTAATTTTGTGGCTTTAAGAGAAAAGTGTGGGATAACACACCACTTCTTCCCGGAAGAAATTCCATGCAGCCCAGTAAGCAGATAAAACATGTGGTCTCAGTCAGGCTGAAATAAGAAATGTTTCACTGGGCAAATTCTACCTTCCGCTCTACAATAAAATTCAATTTGAGTCAGTAAATGGTTTGTATATGTGACATGTACAAGGTATTGAAGGTCTATCCCTAACAATCTCAAACAAATGCAGGCCATTTTGGTTTGGCAGCGAAGACAGATGAATTAAGGAGAACTTACCACGTAAATTCCACATCGTCACATAAAAACTTACCACAATGATGACATAATGCTGTCCATGGGCGTGCAGATCAGCCACGACATCAGGTAATGTAGAATACTTGGTTTTATCGTACGTCCAGTCTAAGTGTTTATCCATGTAGTCTATGTCCGTCCACTGTGCGTCCTTTTTTAAGCAATGAATTGAGGGAAAAATTGGGTAATACAATGAATTGAGGGAATAGTAAGGTAAGACAATGAATCGTAAGGTAAGACATTGGACTAAGGGAAAAGTTAGGCAAGACAAATGAATTGAGAAAATATTTCGGTAAGACAATGAACTGAGGGAATAGTAAGGTAAGACAATGAATCGAGGGAATAGTAAGGTAAGACAATGAACTGAGGGAATAGTAAGGTAAGACAATCAATTGAGGGAAAAGTCAGGCAAGACAAATGAATTGAGAAAATATTTGTCTTACTGTAAGACAATGAATTCAGGGAAAAGTTAGGTAAAACAATGAAATGAGGGAAAAGGTGGTGAGACTGTCACAATGAACTGAGGGAATAGTAAGCTAAGACAATGAACTGAGGGAATAGTGAGCTAAGACAACGATTTGAGGGAATAGTAAAGTAATACAACGAGGAAACGAGGAAATAGTAAGACAACGAAAAGAGGGAATAGTAAGGTAAGACAACGGATTGAGCGAACAGTAAGGTAAGACAATGAAATGAGAGAATAATAAGGGACGACAATGAATTGAGGGAACAGTAAGGTAAGGGAAAGTCAGGTAAAACAATGAATTGAGGGACAGTAAGGTAAGACAAAGAATAGATGGGAAAGTTAGGTAAGACAATGGATTGGGGGAAAGTCAGGTAAAATAAAGAATTGAGGGAATAGTAAGGTAAGACAAAGGATTGAGGGAAAAGTTAGGTAAGACAATGGATTGAGGGAACAGTAAGATCAAACAATGAACGGAGGAAATAGCTACAAGATATTTTCGTTGGGAATTCTTTTTCTACCCTCCTTTAAAGACGAATCTTTCAAATACAATTCGATCCGGCTAGAAAAACTTCTAGATATGGACAAAGTTTTCTAGATTTAGGAAGAGAAAATAAAGTGTTCAGGAAATTGCACTTGTAGAACAATTGCATTCAGAATTAGCTGACATACTTTCACTTTAGCCAATTTTGATTGAGGAAGGAATATGACAAAACTCACATATGGCATGTTAGCTGCACGCATGCGCTTAACGACTTTCTTCAGCCCGGCAGAACTTCCATACCCCCATCTACAGAGATGGAAACCAAGGGACCAGTACGGGGGCATGAACGTGTGGCCAATCACACGGGAATATTGCTGGATGACGTCATCTGGCGAAGGTCCAGTAAAGATATAGAAATCCAAAATCCCCCCAATGGTAATGTAGGTAAGACCAAGGCCATCGGTGTTCCCCAGGGCGACCTCTGTAGTTTAGGAATTACAAATCATCTTAAACTTAAAACACCAAGTGTGTAAAATGACAAACGTACAAGTCTGGTGGTGAACTCGATTCACATTCCCATTTTGACTGATAGTTCTGTAACGGGAGCAGCGTTCCATTGTTTGTGAAATCCTTCACCGATTACAGTTGTTTAACTACTTATACCACCTTGGTCGGCTTTATGGGGGTAGGGAACTGGGGTTCAAGGAGTAAACCGCTGACCTTCGCTAGGTAAACCTATTCCCTTCACCGCAGCCAAAACAGGGGGAACTGGATTTGAACACATGACTTCACTGGATTAGTGTCTGGCAGTCGCAGCGAGCTAACGTTTTACCCTTCGAGCCAGTCAGACAGCCTCCGCATGTGGGCAAATTAATAAATTAAAACTGTGGTGAAGAAAAGATATAAAAATAGGTATTAATGAGGTTTACTAATATGTATAATGTATACTGTTCCAATAGAGTGAGCACACTTTCTTCAAAAAGTATTTCCAAAGACATAGGCCTACCTTTTGCGTTGCTGTTCAAAAGAAACACACCATATGCATCTCCACTGGCTTCAATTCCAAGAAAGAAAGCGTGATCGCCATATAAATTCAGATTTGTCTGTATAACCAAGAGTGAGTAATCGTCACATAATACAGTATTCGTTATGGTGATTGTTTTAAACATTATTATTGTGCAGGGGCAACAGATACAGATACCATTACGTATTATACAGGGATAATGCATCAAAGAGTCAAAGAGTTTTATGACACAGAGGAAAGTTTCTAACATTTATTAGACCAGTAATATTTCAAATCATACCAAAAAGCCCTTACATTTTGCAAAAGAGTATTATAATCTTAAAACATCCTATTTCAGACTGATAGGGATAGGTGTGCAGGGTGTTTCACTATTATAGAAGTCCATGTATAACGGGAAGGTCTGTGTAATTGTTCATGGTTCATAACATACCGCTGGAGGCTGGTCTCGAGACCAGAAAGCCAGACGTGACGGCTGGGAAGCGTTGATCATAAACGGTTGGCGGTGTTCTCCAAGGCCATAGATGCTGTCCGTGGGAAGGCTGGTCCCAATCTGCAACAGCTGATCGGCGAATATCAGGGGGGTCGAACTGCTGTCAAATCTGCAGAGACGAGTTTTAATGTGATCTCACTGTATGATCTAGTGCCTCTCTGGCTCAGTTGGTTAGAGCGCTAACCCAGCGTAATGACCCAGGAGCCTCTCACCAATGTGGTCACTATGAGTTTAAGTCCAGCTCATGCTGGCTTCCTCTCCGGCCGTATGTGGAAAGGCCTTTCAGCAACTTGCGGATGTTCGTGGGTTTACCCCAGGCTGTGCCCGGTTTCCTCCCACCATAATGCTGGCCACTTATATGCTGGTCATATAAGTGAAATAATCTTGAGTACAGCGTAAAACAGCAAATAAATAAATAATATAAATAAACTATATGATCTAATAGTCTTCAAATGATGGTTTTGTCACCACTCTGTGCCTTAAAATAGACAGACGTCTGTTTTCAAATATCACCTAAGTTACAGCATCGTAAGAAACATTCTTACAATTGTCAATCACAATGGATGATCCAGCTTCATAAACCCAGACAACTTTGCAAGACAGTTTAGTCCTATATACCAGTAACCAGTTTTTAAACATGAAAATAAATTCATATAAAGTGGAAGGAAACTTCGCTTAGCGTTCATCAAATTTGGATATGCCATAAAACATCGCAGTATTAAGCTGAGTTTTGAGTCGTCATTGATGGTAAACAACAAAAGCGACGATTTCCTAAATAAGACAAAGATACGATTCCTCTGACACACAGGCCATCTGAAGACTTACAGCACAGTGTCTGAGGCTGTTCTCGTCACCCGGATAGAGAAGGGCGATGGCGTAACTGTGACAGCGTAATCCATGTGGGACGTTGGGGAAGTGACGCGGGGGGTGTCTATAGGTACCTCATACCTCTTCACAGCAGGGTCATAAATCTGAAAGATAAGATAGTTTTCACAGCCAAATACGATGACATTACATCCTGGGACAAAATATTACAGTTGGTTTCATGTCCCTCACTCGTACATTTACAGGATTATGACCATTGACATTATCCCTGTTTAATGTATGCTGATTACAAATTATCAAAGTTTTTAAAAATCTGCACTTTGAGTACACTGAGCACTTTGAGTAAAAAGCTACATAGTTAGGAACGAAATGGGGAGGCGGGATATTTTTTAATCCTGTGTGGTGGCGCTGGTGTGAAGCAGGACCTAGGGTCATTCTTGCGTCAAGAATGGACTGAAACGTAACGTCTACACCGTTACAATGTATCAGTTTCTGCTGTAACGTCGTATTGTGTTTAATGTGACGTCATTATGACGAACTGGGAAAGGAACATTTGACATCAATAAAATGACGTTAAGGTCCTGCTGCCAGGCGTTTGCCAGGTCCTCCGTCTTAGGCCACTCTCAAAGACACAGAGGTTTGGGTGCAAAATAAATAGGCTGCTTAAGACTAAAACACAACGGAGAAGAGAAGATGTTTTTTCTGTATGTTTGCCCGATTGAACACGATGATTTACTTTCAACTTGTAATAAAGCTAATTACAATGATTGTACTGGTTAAGGTTAATAAAACAACGTTTAAAGCTGACATGTTGCTGGTTACGATATCTGAATGACAACAGGTTAATATTTTGTATATGGGTCATAATATCTCACCTACAAGACACACATTTACTCTAGAATCAGTAACCTTTGTTTTAGTCCGATGATAACGGATTTCATTTCTTCCAAAGATAACTGATATCTGAACGTTCATCAGAGTCATCAATTTGGTTACGACTAGAAATAATCTAGAAGTATTTATGGAAAATTGACCTAAAACTAAAATGTCCCAACTAAAATATATGCTTTATTTTTCTCAATTGGAATTCTGTTTTCATTAAAATATTTAAGCTCCTGTTATAAGGTATTACATCTCAGTGATTCTCTTTGGTTCGGTCAAACTTGATTGCATAAGTTAGCATTGTTGATATCACGTAAGGGTTCAGTCAAACCTGATTGCATAAGTCAGCATTGTTGATATCATTTAAGGGTTCAGTCAGACTTGATTGCATAAGTTAGCATTGTTGATATCATGTAAGGGTTCAGTCAGACTTGATTGCACAAGTTAGCATTGTTGATATCATGTAAGGGTTAGTATTGTTGATATCATGTAAAGGTTAGCATTGTTGATATCAGGTAAGGGTTCAGCTTCGAGAGTACTCGGGGCATATAAGCAAAAAAATACATTTATGCCATCAAAGGAAATATTCCTTTTGTTTTTCTTTTCAGGTCTTCATGTAATTAGTTGAGAGCAGTAAAATTTGTAAGGCTTGGTAAAGGTATATAATTACCTAAATCTTCTTAATGTACATAAATAAATACAGATTAAAAGCTCATTTTCAGAAATTCTCTCTGTGATATTATTTAAAGTAATTATTTTATCCAGGTATCCAGACATATCACGAGTAGGCTATTGCAATATGCGATAAAATTATGCTTACACAGGTTTTGTTTTTTTTCTGGGCATTAGGCTATTGTAGGCTACAACACAAGATAAATGAACGCGTACCTTGAAGTGCACACGTGATTCTGCCTCGTACGTAACATCCAGCTTCAGCTTCATGACGTCACGAGGCCAGTGTGATGGAACGCTCCTCTGTAGCACAGCACTGAATCCCAGAGGAGTCTGGCTCCTTGACGTCACGCTGTAGCCACTGCCCGCCGATGAAGGGAAAAAACACCAGGGAATGCCTCTATACCTCAGCGCTCCCTCCACCGGGGACCAGCAGCAGTTTCGTGCCGCACATTTCCCTTCGTCCGTAAGACTGTCTGGGTAGCAGTCGAGCCGGTTCACTATGCTAACCTGACAGGCGGAAGCGGGTGGTGAAGAGGTGTCGGGCTGTTGTACCCAGCGCTCAACTGTCTCCCGTCCATCCCTGGTAAACGCCCGACCCGCCCCTCCCACGGGACACTGGGCTATGCCCCAACACAAATAGAGCAGTATTGCGACCTGATTAGCCATGATAAACAGGTGGAAACGGACTGTATATTGCACACTCACTGTTTACCGCCTGTACGAATAGCATGAACATTGCGCATGGGACACAGGCCTACCCACAATTCTGTACAAGTAGCTTTATCTGGGCTATATATAGCCCTGTTGTTATGACGGTAGCACGTGAGACCCTCACTCACGCCACTTATAGGATATGTATGTGTTCAGTTCCGTCTGTCTGCAGCTATCTCTTCACCAGACTACAGTATACGATCAATTACATATTTATGCTGTAGACTTCAACCAGCGGTAAGCATGATCAGGGGAAATCCCCATGTGATTAGCGGATGAACTGAATAACACGTCTGGCCATTGATTTGACTGGATGTCTCTCTTCAAGAACGTAAGTTATGTGATGTGCAGACTAGTATATCTATAGTATGGAAATATCAAGAGCTTCCTTATGGATTTACACCATGGAATAACACAAACAGATTAGGTGTGCACAACTTACATTTTCGTGTGACAGTGATCCTAATTAACAAGTCCTATGCACTACTTGTGACTTTTTGGTGACCAATGAAAAAATGTAAGCCATGTACGTAGAGACATGTATCGATAATTCAGTTGTGGCAATGAGTAGGCCTAAATATCGATACCTGCATCAGTAATTTGATACGATTATTTGCCATAAATAATTTAATAACACCTCATAAATCATCATGTGTAAAAGCAACAATTTTTGACACCAAATTATTCGTATTACAAAACATTTAAAGTGCGAAATCAGCAGCAACTAAAGCAACCCTGTTATATCTGAACATGTTTTTGTATAATTATATATACACATATATGTCATTTATTTAACTGATTGGCTCATAACGCCGTATTTGAGGATTTTCATACCTCCACGACGACTGTTGGCGTGTAAAGGACCCCTAGTAGAAGAATGCCCTGATAAGTTTATGTACCTGAGGAACTTTCTTACTGAAAGCCGCACCCGAACCAACAAGCACTGACCGGATTCGAACCCGTGACCTTATTGGCGATGGCTTGGCCCTTGCATTCATCTTATACCGAATCAGTTCATCATAAAATCAAACCAATAGTTTAAATAATCATGTAGTATTTAAAGGTCTTATCACAACTTTATCGCTGCAGTATGATAATCTTGTTTGTTCATGTGATATTTTTAACCTTATGGGAATTCCCACAGAACCCGTTTGCAAACCCGAACAAGGAAGTGAGGTAATGTCTAAGTATAACCCGGCAGAAGGCATTACATAGTAGATGTGTGTCAGTACAGGCCTAGTAGAGATGGACTCGACGCCATGAAGGAGATTGAGTGAAGTTCTTAAGTCAGATTATCACAGACGATGTTCCATACGAAGGGCGTCAGTACATCACTCATCATGCAGTAAGTGCCCCATTTGACCGCGTGTTGATTATAGTGACTTACGAACAGCTTACTGTAGGCTATATCAAAGAGAAAATGTTGACCGAACCTCCGCGTGCAATCCATAATCCAAGGTAACGGTGCGTCACGCATCACGCTTTCCATTCAGCCATACCCGCCATAGTAAGTTAAGAATTTACCTTTTACGAATTTCTGTGTAACCTTGGGCTACAGATACGCTGCTTGTCTTTGTTGTTATACAGCAAATATCGGACCAGTTAGTTAAACAGTGGACATGGTGAAGCATGATCTTGTTTTTGGGTGTAGTTGGCAACAGTCGAATCAAAGTCTGTATGTCACTCTGATTTAAATTGTATAGCGATTACCGTACGTGGCAGTGGTAAAATCGTACAATGAATCAGTGGCAGTGGTAATTCGCACTTCGATTACGTGGTTGTCGTGAATCGAACAGCGATTAAGTGGCTTTGATAAATCGTACAGCGAGTATATAACAGTGGTAAATCGTATATTAAGTGGCTGTGTTATTATAAATCACACAGGGATTAGGTGGCTTTGACAAATCGTACAGCGAGTACGTAGCAGTAGTAAATCGTACATACAACGAGTAAGTGGATGTGTTATCATAAATCGCACAGCGATTAAGTGGCTGTGATAAATCGTACAGCGAGTACGTTGCAATGGTAATTCGTGGAGATATTTTTGTATGCCTGTACCATAATTATATACAGCTGGTACCTCCACCTTACAAGTGCGTCCATGTATGTTCAAGTCTGTATTACGCTGTCTGCCCTAAACGCTGTGTGACTGGGGGAGTGGCCACTGATGTATAGGAGTCATTTATAATAACCACCGAGAACCCAGTGTACAGTGTTTCATCATGCATAAAGAGAAGGGGTAAATTAATTGTGTTGTTTAAGGCTGTCAACAAGAACACGTATGTAAACTAGCCAAGGTAATCATTGTAGCATCATACGATGTTATACGCAAATCACCACGCGCGTAACGCATCAATTCCAAGAAAAAACTCAAGCACGTGATGTATACAGCTATTTTACATCACACATGATTCCCAGGAACGACTTTTCTGTTATCAGAACGAAAGCACAAAGCGCTCTTATAACAAGATATTCCTATTAGTTCCTTTAAGTGTTATAAGAAATACATATTTGCAGCTCAAGATTAAACTTAACTGACAGCTTATAAATGTTTTTGGAAAATACTGGAGATTTCACCTGTGAATAAAATATTCCGTTTATTCTGAAACTTACAGTACTAAATTCCATATCACGTTTCTAAATAAAATTTATATACTCAGCAAAACATAAACGAGGCCTTACATGCAGATGTCTTATTTCATATAGACCAAATATATTCTGTCAGTTTTAAATACCCAGGGTAATAATTTAAAACTGTAGTTTCCAGGTAAATATGTTCATGTGCTCTTTGGTCTGTGTGTCATTATTACAGAACATCCTAAAATGCTTTGTAATCAAATAGCTTTGTAATGGTAAATATATAAACCTGTATGAACGGAAGAATGTAGGCGATCTATTTCGAAGTTTTTGTGTCAAGCAATATGAAAGGATGGGTCACCAGGCATAAAAACTGGGTTTTCCCAGCGGGGGCGAATTGTATCGCCCTGGATGTATAACCAGTACAGGTGAAATATTGCTGGGAAAATGAGGGGAACCCCCTGATAACATCCCTCTCAATCAAAACTTTCCTACTGTGTTTCGATGGGCTTCTAGATCTGCCTAGATAATGGTGCAATCCCATCTAAAAGTCCTATTAGAAATAAAACATGACAGTCTATTGATGTTCACGGTGCATTCACTTGAATATCCTGGCAAAAGGTATGTGAAAGATATGATACAGTGACGTTAAAAGAAATTGGAGAGTGAGGCCTATCAATCCCAGCATACTAGGAGAGGATAGCCTACACTGTGGCACTAAATTACCACAAGGCTGGCTTCTCAGCCATTTTGGACACCAAGAGATGGGCTAAGTGAGGCTTTAAATGATATACAGAAAAGAACATAATTTTAATATTTCCAGTCAAAATTTGTGTACTTTATTATTCCACGATATTTGTGAAAATAGAAGAGAAGTTGGCGTTTAATTGTAAAACAGTTTGTACACATAAATTCAGAAAATAATGATCCAGGTGGGAAAATTTCACTTAAGTGTGACTTATGGTATACTTGGGTGCGTGTATGTATGTACGTATGTATGTACATATGTGAGTGGCTATGTGCATGTGTGCGTGGGTGGGTGCGTGTATGTATGTAGGTATGTATGTAGGTATGTATGTAGGTATGTGTGTGTGTGCCGGGGTGGGTGTTTGAAGCCCCTCCGCTCCTCTCTACTTATTTTTTGAAAACAGTTCCTAGTACTGAACTGAAACTTGTCCCATACATGGCTTTAACATGATGGCTTCCAGACAAAGTTTGAGCGTTGGACCATTTTGTCCTTCTGTTGACAAAATTTTGTCCGTTTTGACTTGTTTTGGACACTGGGTGATTTACCAAATTGATTAAGACTTGGTACATAGCTCCACCACGGTATACACTTCAGTTTCAGTTGAGCGCTCTTTTGTGTCACGTTTATATGGATGCCAGGTTTCCGGACTATTTTTTCAAAACGGTTGGTTATTCTGAATTGAAACTGGGTTCTTAGCTTCACCAAGTCAGTTTACAGACCAACTTCTAGTTCTGTTGGTCAATTTAGCTCTTTTCAACAAAGGTTTGGTCGTTTTATATTTTGTCGTGCTTGCACTTCGATATATAGCTAATATTCTCACGGTTCAAGGCGATTTAGGTTACTTCCTTGCTTATTTCTTATCAACTCCCTGCATTCTGTGTATAGGTTTTCAACATTCATGAAAAGAGCACATCTTGGACAATAATTTGATGCACATTACACATTTCTAGCTCCCCTAGATTTCAATTTACAGGCCATTGAAATTCCGTTAGTTTAAGAGCTAAAAATTAGTGTTTTATTTTACTCTATCTTTGCAAACAGAGACAAAAGCATCATGAGAATGACAATGGAATACATCAAAGTTAAATAAAATTCAGTGTCACTCTGCATCCACATCAAATTTTGGAACTATCCGTCCATTGGTTCTGAGAGGAAAATGTTTAAAGGTTTTACCCTATATCGAATATGGACGCCAAACTACAGAGAAGAAAAAACTTCAAAATAGTAAAAAATAACATCCGCTAAAATGTTGCTGCCAAATTTCGAACGTCTGCGATTTGTAGCTTTCTAGAAACATGACATAAAGCAATTTGAAAACGAATGTTTTAGTTGCCCGAGCAAACACAATAGGTTTCCATCTTTTAGCTTGGAAGCCTCATTAAACTGGATTATTCTCATTTGTGACAACTATACCTAAAGAATTCGGGTCAGCGATCGAGGTATCGCTGACGGGCTTGTGCTATTTCATTGGCCATCAGTGTAAGTGTATGTGGTGGTACAGGTACATTCAAGCACATATACCTGTAGGCCTACAGGTAGATTTATTTTCATTTGTCAGAAATTCATCACCACTTTTCTTTAGCATGCTTCAGAAAGATAGAAATTACTGATAATGGAAAATAGTGCGTCAATCTCCGGTTTATTTTCAGGTCCGATGAACCAAATGAACGATCATTAAGTACTTTAATTAACCAAGGTGGTTGTGAATTGGGTTCTTTGGTGATAAAAAAACATATGGTGCATGTTATGTGATGTGTGTACGTGGGATTGCTTTCCTATTCTCTTACAAGTCTGACATTCTTGACCACATATTTGATCGGAAAATATAGCGGCGTAAAACGGCACATACATGCATGCAAGGCTGATAGACACCGTACTTAGGCAGTTTGAAGGATATCCATACAGAGAGTTTTGCCCTCACTTAGACTAAATCAGAACTGTATCATGTCAGTGGGCTTGGCAGTCATAGCAATATCTTTCTGTTTTACAGATCTTTAGTATTTTTCTACTGTCTTTTATTATTTGAACACTTAGACTAAATCAGAACTGTGTCATGTCAGGAGGCCTGTTTATAAGCATGCAGCAGCCTTGGCAGTCATAGCAATATCTTTCTGTTTTACAGATCTTTAGTATTTTTCTACTGTCCTTTATTATTTGAACGCAAGCTTCAAGAATCGGAGGCAGTTGTATTCTTGGTTGTAACTTAAACTGTCTGTATATGAGCTGTGAGTTAATATCATGATTGTAAAATATACAAATCTTACTCTAGCATTTACAGAATAAATTGTTTAACACTGATTTTCCTCTTTGATCTTGCTTTTCCAGTGTATATCGTCATCCTAAGTTGGAAGTATACCTTCTGGTGGTATGCACCATAGCAAAGTATAGTGTAGCAAGGGCTATTCCGGAAGTGGAAGTGGACATTCGGCATGCACAAAGTATGTCACTTAATTTATATTTTTTAACACTGTATCCTTAAACATGCATTGTCGAAGGGTTGTCACTATTGCTGTAGCGATAACTGTGTTGAGAACTCAGTATTACAGAACAAGAGTGCTGCATGTTATCTTTCACATTTATAGTTTGAAATGCATTTGAATAAGGTTTTAAGGGCGGGAGACAATTTGTTGCAGTACATGTATATAACAGTCTATAACTGTGCTTATTTTAGGGTTTTTAAACCTGAAATCAGACGTGTGCCACCCAGAAACCTTCAGTCATACTCCAAACTATATTTGCTGCTCGGGTCGAATTCTGCCGGTCGACCATCCAAAACTGAAATGTCTCCACGGCAAACCGTTCAAGCGCACAAGGACGAAGATAAAGTGTGGACCGAAAGCCCAGCTGCTTAGCAAATACGGCAAGAAGTATGGATGCTGCAAGGACCAGCGGTATAAAAGATCCCACCTTCTGTGTCACAGGGGAAACACTTATAAACCCCTAAAGGTCGGTGACTTTTCTTCCATGTTAGCTGCTTGAGACTTAAGAATATTGTGTACGTTATTTCATGTTAGTTATTAAGGTTTAATCAAGCTGGTTGGCATGCTAGGACCATGCTGAGTCTTAGAAAAGTGCTATAGAAAGCACAGCATACCATACATTCTGCTCTTCCATTGGGTTCTGCTCGAACGGCTCCGTTTGACTCTGATCGGTGTCTTCCATTGCGCTAAGTTGAGCTCTACTTCATTTTCCCCGTTAGGCTCGGCTCGGTTTCTCCTGATAGACTGAACTCAGTTTCCTCCGCAGGGCTCTGTTCGGGCTCCGCCGCTGTGTTCAACTTGACCTCCCCCGCAGGGCTCTGATCGGGCTCCACCGTTGGGGTCTGCTCGGGCTCCACCTGTGGGCTGTGCTTGGGCTCCACCGTCGGGCTGTTCTCGGGCTCCACCTGTGGGCTGTGCTCGGGCTCCACCGCCGGGCTGTGCTCGGACTCCACCGTTGGACCGTGCTTGGGCTCCTCTGTTGAGCACTGCCGGGACCTCCTCCGTCGGATTGGATCATTTCGTCTGCGCGGTATTTTGTTAGACTTGATATTGTTCAAGCACATAAAACACCAAATAAAATAGATGAATCAAATAAGTATTGTTCATTGTTAATAATTTACCTTCTACTCTTCATCTTCAGATTCCATGTTTGCCGGGCTTTCAACCCAGTGATATATTACTGTCAGAAAGTCGCGAGCCTACCTATACCTGCCAGCCATGCCCTACCGGTTTATTCTCTGCTTATTTCGGAATGGAGAAATGCCTTACATGTACTAGTTGTGAGCATGTGATCACGGAGTGCCTGCCAGATCGGGACAGCGAGTGTAAAGACAACTTTGAATATGAAGTCAGGAATCTCTGCCAGGGTAAGTTAACAAATTATGTTAGCTGTTGAACTGATTGCATCGTTATTGAACGCCTTAACGTACATGTATGCCTTTATAGAACATTTATTGTTTATATTCTTTTTTTTTTATTTTACTTACAGGTAAAAAATGCAGTACTTGGAAAGGCAAACGACGTAAGATGGTAAGAATGGTTGCCAAAGTCCTTCCTCAAAAACTATTCAGTTAGATATATAACTAATATATAAGTTTTGTTTCGTGTATGCGACGATTCTGTCTTCCTTTATCCAATCTTTGGTTGAGAGATGACACACTGACACACTATTAGAAACTTTGTTCTTAACTTAATTGTTATCAAGTTGTCATGAATAATGTAAAGCTGAATTTAATTACTGACAATTATTGTTTCAGTATAATGAAATACTACCCCACTCATTATACCATTACACAGGGTTATGCAAAAAACCTAAAAAGGCCGTTGAAAGTAGACGTGGAAAGCGTTCTAACCTCTTCCAGAGAAGCAACCTCTAACTTGTGGACAAATTCAGCATCCATTAGGCCATCACCGCTTGCTGCCTCTACCGCGACACCGCCACAGTCTGCAAGGTGCTGCGATTTTAACGCCACGCGTCTCAAACCTTACGAGGAAAACTCCACGTTGTCCAATGGCATCGATTTGGACGAAAAAGGTTTGATTTGTGAATGCTTCTTTTGGGATCTCTTGTACATTTGGTTTTGTTGCTTGGATTATCCCATGCTTTTCTTAAAATTGAAAAACAGTGCGTTTAATTGGCCTTGGGGAGCTTGTTATTGTTAAAAGAAGCATTTAATATACCCTGTTACACTTGCTTTGCCATAAAAAGTCCAAACTACTTTTCTATGCTAATTTGTTTATCCATAGTCAAGTGTAATCATAACTCATTTGCCTAGAACGTCATGTTTTAGGCAAAACGATGATTAATCATTTGCCTGTTCGACTTCTGATGGTGATGAAATATTTTTTGATAATGCTTTGTGCTATACCAGAACATCGATCTAATGCTATACCATCAACTAGCAAATGACAAAATTCTCAGTTTTCTGCTTTACCAGAGCATTGATCGAATGCTATACTATAAACTAGCAAATAACAATATTTTCTGTTTTTTTCTGTTTTACTAGAATCTCTCAGGCACACAAGATTGTTATATTTCGTCCCTATCGTCGTCATCGTATTAGTGCTTGCATTCTCTGTCATTCTGCTATTAGTCTTCGGACTTTTTAGAAAAGGATCAAAGAGGTACTCAAAACCACCAGAAATAAATGAAGCAGCAGATACTGCCGCCGCCAACAATGATGCATATTGCGCCTTGTTACAGGAAGATGCTTCATGTTGCCATATCTTACCAGATGACCCTGTATCAAACACAAATTGTTTAGTTTCCATGAGTTACAGTACAGCCAGCGTGCAGCAACACTCTCAGGCACCTCTAATCCGTGCTACTCAAGGCCACAGACGATGTCACTCTGAACCTTTTGCAACAAAAGGGCCACCAATTAGTCATCCGTATGCAAACGTTTCTGAATCAGAAGCTTGCCAGAAGAGATGGCCAGATGTTATGGACTTGGCTTTTCCAAGATGCTCAAACAAACCAGAAAATGCCAGTCTGAGCAATTGGTCGAAGACATTCCATTCTCTTCCAAGTTTGTTAAATGTGATGAAAGGAAGCTGTCGTTTAGCGTCTGTTGATAACGCCATCAGTGAACCTTTAGAGTTCTGGAAGTTTTTACCGTCACTAATTAAACAATTTGAGAAGTCTGTCTCGTATTGTGATATGAATGCCACGGATTGCCTCGTCAGGGATCAGTTCACTCAAACATCGATAAAGAAAACAAATCGTCGAAATATCTTGGGTGGAGAGTGGGACAGAGGAGCAAGTTTTGATCACAATGGCGGCAGTTTGCCAAAAGCCGGATCAGCCGTCAACTTGACGGTCCCTCCAGGAGCCGTCGATGCCGGTATGGCGGTGAAAATTCATGGCAAGGTCTTCACAAATCTCGACAGATTCGTTCAACTTTTCAAGCTTCGGCAAGGTGAAAAGTTTGTTTCTCCAGTCGTAGAATTTGTTGAAAATCAGCGATTCCAGTTTCATCGTCACTTGGTTATAATGATACCGGTATCACAATACGATCTTGACGACAGCACATTCCGAGTACTTTGCATCCCTGGGGATGGAGATATGTCTGTGACGTCAGTACCGCGTCACACACGACGTCACCCACCAAGTCATGAAGCCGAACCTGACGTTTACTATGATGTCATAGAAGAAGGTTTTGTACATGTCTACACAAAGCACTTCACAGCCTTTGCCTGCAGTTCGTGTAGCAGAGACAAGATATACCTAGAGGGCGTGGTGATGAGCCGGACCAGAACTTTGGGCGACAGCCTAATCGAAGTGACAATACGTCTCTTCATTTGCGACAAGCTACACCTTATAAAAGATTTTCTCACGGTATTTATTTATTTACTTATTTCCGTGGTATTCAGTGTCATATTCAAGCACGTTTTCACTTATAAGAAGGCGGTCAGGTTTTGGGGAGGAAGAAACCGGAGAGACCGGATTCGCTGAAAACATGACAAATCTGCTAACTTAAAGCCGCAGCCTAAATTTTGTCGCAGTAAGCTGTGAACTTGGACATATTACTAAAAATATCACACACAACACAGTAAAACTTAACAGATGTTTTAATATACGTATATCCATGTCAGAACTACCAGCGGAACATAAACTTTCTCTGTTCTTGCAATTTACACTGAGAGATTCAATCAACCAGATTGTGATCTCATACAATGAATTAGTGGATAAGGGACTGAATTGATAATGAATCATGGTACAGTTGAGGCAATTCGTCTATGGGTATATTTTGATTGAGTAAGTCTTGTGTCATCGGTATGATATGGGTATATTGTGATTGAGTAAGGTGCCTTATGTCGTGTCACCGGTACGATATGGGTATATTTTGATTGGGTAAGGTGTCTTGTGTCGTGTCATTGGCACGATATGGGTATATTGTGATTGAGTAAGGAGTCTTGTGTCGTGTCATCGGTGCGATTATAGGTATATTGTGATTGAGTAAGGAGTCTTGTGTCGTATCATCTGTACGATATGGGTATATTTTGATTGGGTAAGGTGTCTTGTGTCGTGTCATTGGCACGATATGGGTATATTGTGATTGAGTGACGGGTCTTCTGTCGACGGCACCGGCCAGCGTTATGGTGGGAGGAAACGGAGTCCGGGTGAACTCACGACCGTCCGCAGGTTGCTGACAGACCTTCCCACATACGGCCGGAAAGGAAGCCAGCATAAGCTGGACTTGAACTCACAGCGGCCGCATTAGTGAGAGGCTCCTGGGTCATTACCCTGCGCTAGCGCACTAACCAACTGAGCCACGGAGGCCCCCTATTGTGATTGAGTAAGGAGTCTTGTGTCGTGTCATCGGTACGACATGGGTTTATTATGATTGACTAAGGTGCATTATGTCGTGTCATCTGTACGACATGGGTATATTGTAATCGTGTAAGGTGCCTTAAATCGTGTCATCTGTACGATATGGGTATATTGTGATTGAGTAAGGAGCCTTGTGTCGTGTCATAGGTACGATATGGGTATATTGTAATTGTGTAAGGTGCCTTATGTCGTGTCATCTGTACGATATGGGTATATTGTGATTGAGTAAGGTGTCTTATGTCGTGTCATCTGTACGATATGGGTATATTGTGATTGAGTAAGGTGTCTTATGTCGTGTCATCTGTACGATATGGGTATATTTTGAATGAGTAAGGTGTCTTATGTCGTGTCATCTGTACGATATGGGTATAATAGGTATATTGTGATTGAGTGAGGAGTCTTGTGTCGTGTCATCTGTATGCTATGGGTATATTGTGATTGAGTAAGGTGTCTTGTTTTCAAGCTATTAAAGTTTAAGCCTTCTGGAATCGCAGAGCTATTAAAGTGAAAGACAACACCTGACTAATGTTTATGTCCACTGAAAAACTTCCATTCAGAGTATCTTAAACCGGCCTTAAATAGTTCCTTAAATTTTTTTCAACCCAGTAAAAATTTAGTGAGTCTTCATTATCGACAGCAAGGTGGACGTCACCTTTACTTTAGCTGTCTAACGTCGAAGGTATTTTCCGTATTATAGCCAAAGCTGTAGCCTATGGTAGATAAAAGTTGTGAACTTCGGCGATGAAAATCCAAGTGATAAATAGCTTTCTCGGATATTGGACATACTGGAAGGATATTTCCCCCACTGCTTGAACTGTTGATAAAATAAGCCTGCTGTATCATTTACAGTTTAGATGCACGACCGGGCTATTCCTGGTTCAGGTCCTAGCCTACGGAGGGATTGTGCTGTTGATTTTACCCCTGTTAAATGTTTACAAAATTACAACAGGATTGTTGTACAACTAGATTCATGCTCAGTTCTGACAAAAATGGAAATAAATGTAAGTATAATTTGAACAGCGTGTCTAAGTAGCCCTATAGTCTACTGGGGAGATGAATGCGGTTTGGGACGAGACGGTATGCTACAGACTTACATAATTTGTGATACAGTTGTTGAATATTACACAGTTTGTAAATCAACTAATTTTACATCTGTTGTGGTAAAATGATAGGTGTGTAAATGATACACACCTATCCCACAACACTGTGTTAAATGGCCCTTCGGCTACACGTAACTAAGTCGTTGTAAACGATCTCAAAATGAGGTATTACAATAGTTCTGTGCTATACTGCCATTTCGTGGAGTGAATGGGTAAAGGTTACGTCACATCTTAGGCCGCGCAATCTGATAGAAACATGTTAGATTAGATAAAATTGTCAAGATGCCTGCCTCGATTCACATCAGTTATTTGTGCAGTCTTGTCACTTTGTTCCACACGTTATTCGGTGGAATCTCAATAAAATTATAAAGCATGATACTTTTAATAAAGCTTGAGTATTCTGCTTTCGACTGAAATATGTTGTAGCCAGGTGCTGTCTTGTCCTTTAAACTAAAAGATAAATGAACACAGAAACAAATATGATTATTTACAATCAGTTTTTCAAGTGATTAATTTTATTTGTTTGCTAGGAATTAGAAGAGAACCAACGGAAGTTTGAATTTCAAACGGTGGACGCAAAAACAATTCAGCTGCATGAAACGGTTGATAAAAATGACGAGTTGTGCACTAACCTTGAATTGTCAGACAGGTCTCAAGGCAAATGGAGGCCTAGGACACGAAATGGTGGACGGTCTATATTTGATAACTCTAAGGTATGTCTCCTGTCATCCCATGCCTCTTGAAGGTTTGTGGCTTCTTATCCTGAATCATCTGAGCCCCGTTCAAATAATTTCTGAACAATGCAGTTTTCATTACCAGGGATAAGAGACTTTATATTAAAGTTTTTCGGGAAATCCAGAGATATTAACATCACACACCTTTTTGATTTTGAAGCTCTCTGCGCACATGCTTTAAATCTCGGCCACCAACAATATATTTTAGTCAACGACAAAGCCACTGTGGTCTCATCCTTTGTTCCATTCCTAGTCTAGTAATGGCAGTAATCTAAAGTGAGGGCAGAGAGCGCCGCATGTACAGTGATGATTCGACTTAATAGAACTGTATAGCTGAGTTCAGTATCTATTTTCGGCTTGTTTTTGCAGTGTGTTAAAACCGGTGAGTTGGGGTACCGTTCACTTAAATGCAGAATGTTATTATTACTAGTATTTGTATCCTTCTATTACAGAAAACAATATCCAATGTGTTATCGTGTGAGACGCCGTCTGATTTGCCAGAAATAGCCGGAGAGTGGACATACGAAAGCGAAAGCGAGCCTAGCTTTATTGAATGCTTCCTGGATGTGGAGCACTTGTCTCTGACGGTGAAGAATGCGGTGGTGATGAGAACCACATATGATATCGTCATCAGCTTGGGACCAGCCACTCCAAACCTGTCTCCAACCTCCTGCCAAAAAAACAGCGAGATTACATTCATTAATTCGCTAGCCAGTGATTTAGACATTCGTGAAGCCAGGCGTTTTGCGCGGGAAATGGGTGTTCCCGATACCAAGACAGAATTGGTATTTAACGAGTAAGTACAAAGCGATCATGTCCGACTTCGAATGTAATAAAAAATGATGTCTTTCGTTGACTGCATACATATATACATATATATAGACATATACACATATAATTAACCATGAAATCTAATTTGTTGTTGCAGCAACTCGGGCGACGGGTTTGAATGCAAGTACAGGGTGGTCTTAAGCTGTTTTAGGCAACTCGGTCCCAAGGTGTTTCGTCAGAAATTGCCGGAAGTATTGACAATTATCGGCAGGTTAGACATGGTACAGACATTCAGCCACTGTCACTTTTCTCCCAAAGACGATCCGTCAAGTTCACAATCGCATAGAGTTAACACCAAATTGGAAACGGATGTATGAGTTGATCGCAGTTTTGTCATCCTAACAACCGGAGGTTAAAGAACAACTCTGCCTACGTATGCGGTACATGTCTAATTTCAACACTTGCACAGTTTATCTGAACAGCTTGTTCAATCACTGAACATTTGTGACTGACAGTTTTGTGTATATTTATGTATGTCTCTACCATTTTTTATCTCGTATTTTGCAACCCTTAGTGAGCATTTACACCCCGTAGTTACCTCTGTAGTTACAGTCGACATTTACCTCTTTATATCAGGTAACTATATACTATGCCTCCTTATAGTCGCCATTAACCTCTTTTTACCGGATAATTTCCTTGTTACACCCGATAGCTACATGTAACCATTAACACACTATGCGCATTCTTAACTTCCGGCAAGTCTCAGAAATCAAACCCGGGTGAGGTCATACCAAAGCCTTTAAAAATGGTACTAGGTGCTGCCTCACTTGGCGCTCTCAGTTGGTTAGCGTGCTAGCGCAGCGTAATGGCCCAGGAGTCTCTCACCAATGCGGTCGCTGTGAGTTCAAGTCCAGCTCATGCTGGCTTCCTCTCCGGCGGTATGTGGGAAGGTCTGTCAGCAACCTGCGGATGGTCGTGGGTTTCCCCCGGGCTGTGCCCGCTTTCCATCCACCATAATGCTGGCCGCCGTCATATAAGTGAAATATTCTTGAGTACGGTGTAAAACACCAATCAAATCACTTGGCCCTCACTGAGAGGTTAAAGCAGGAAAACATGACTGGTGGCCCCGGTGACTGGGTGTGGTGTCATGTCTGCTGTATTTTGCGTGATAATTCAGTGTCGGTAACACTTTGGCGGGATGCACTCTCCTGCCACAACAAGACGCATTATTCCCTATCAAACCAAATACTCCGCTTTTTTGTTGCGTACAGATACGTCGTAGAATCCAGAAAACGACGTCAAGAGTGTCTGCTGAGTAGGTTATCCCCCTTTGATGACGTCCAGCGATGTAACGATTCACCTATATATCAGTCTTCTGCACTGAATTGATAGGTCTTTGCGGGATAAATTCTTTACATGGTGACTTAGTGATAAGATACGCAAATATATGGTGCCAGTAATCCATTTAACTAACTAATGTTCATACTAGCAAATCTACAGTTCTAAACCCCCCATTCGCATTTTAGTACTTAAAACTGATGTAGATAAAAATTTCTCACACCATACGCTAACGGCAGACAAACTGTAAATTTATGGTTTGGAAATGGTTGTAATCCGGCTATCCTCAAGTAACCGCTTATTGGTGATAGTGATCTTACACATATAAGACTGAAATAGCGATACAAATATGAACAATAGTTATTTCCCGTCCTCCAGTGTTGGACATATATACGCTGTAGGTGTACTACTCGCTGCTGAGTAATGTTACATACAGACCATTACTGAACACTAGAGTTATTCCCCCTCACTTGGAAAACTTTTTAGGATTACATTGTCCATGTAATTACACAGCTCTCCGTACGCTTAATTTGCTTATTAATGCATTGGACTTTACCCAAATATATGTTTCATTACATGAGTTATTTTAAGAACAAGAGTGTCTGTTATAAATATTACACATTGTATTACATTGTATTCACTCTTTATTGTCGAACATTGCATCATTAATCGGGTGTGACGCGTGTAAGATTGGTCAATGGAATCTGCTTATACATTGTAAACCCACGAACTTATTTCCAGCATTTTGTATCCTGTGCAGTTCTGTTTTATGCCTTTTTTGACTGATAATGGTCATAAAGCAGCATTTATAAATATTGTAACCTTAATGTTTAAATTCCTCATAATCGGTTGAAAAGAAAGGTACACAAACAATTGCCTGATATAGAGGTATTTGTACTGCGCATTTGGTAAATTGCAAATCAGCCATTTGGTGGACGTCAATCATGTTAACCTGAAGGACGCCCATAATACACACGATTTATTAAAATAAGCATTTCGGTGAAATGGAATTCATGTGGATATCATAAAGAATTTGAATCTTTCACACCAAAGAATATGTTAAGGCATTTAAATTATGTGTGATTATAGTTGTTTGTGTCATGATATAGAACTGTCTCCACCAAAGCAAATTGGAGCTGAAATTGTTCAGTGATGAAGTTTTGTCTTCTTTACCATCTCCATAGCAAATTTTAGAAAAACTTTTTAAATTAACATTGTTCATTGTCCTCTCTCATGGAAATAATGTATCAAATGTGCAAGCTTGTATTTAATATTTACTTTGGTGCTATTTACCAAAAAGATGAAAAGATGTATACATAATAAAACTTGAAGACAGTGCTGTTTCTTTGTTAATTTATATTCAGAAGTATATATATCGAATGTCAATGGTACACGCGCCTTCTGTACACAGCAGGAGAGGCATTCTGATGTCAGATTACAAGGAAAACAACACTAGACCAAATTTATATACATGTAGGCCTATGTATCGAGAAAAGAGTCACGGATGAAGTTTAAATATACGTCACTTCTTTATTTTTGTGATGTAGGATAATTATATCGGAGTTCAAAGTGAGCAAAGGCGTCCACGTTGTGAAAATCGAACAAGCCACCATGCTCTCAGTTTTAACCAATTAAGGGCAAGATATTTCTTCAACCCGAGTAGGCCTCTGTTCCGCTGTGACGTCACCCATCAACATTTTGCCATGTGGAAGTGGTGTTGAATCAGTTGTTACCTTTCGATTAAGAGACAACTCTTATATACTTTAAAGCCATTTTCAACGAGAAAGTGGTAGTGGAATACGTCTGGAGTTATCTCAAGTTATTATCAAGGTTGTAATAATAAGGGGAGGCGGTGCTTTGCAGGAAAAAGGAGTGTCTCGCGTCTGATTCTGAATCTTGTGTTTCCGGTTTCTCTAAAATGCTGTATCCCTTAAAAGGTGATCTATAGAGTTACAAAGGACGTAATAAAAATTACCTATGGCCCCTTATGCCTGCATGGACCCCTCTTCTGAAATCACTTTGATTACATTTTTGTTGCCATTTCTTTTAAGAGTAATGTTTTTGAATACTTATATAAAAGCTTTCAAAAGGGATACATTATATTCTGACTATATTAGCCGCATTGACAAGTTAGGTATTTTATGTTCCTGGAGGCCTGCCAGGGTTTTCTTCTGTTCTTACACCATAAATGAATTCCCGAGTCATCTGTTCTGAGTTCCCCTGGTTACATGTCACTTGTTCTGAGTTCCCCTGGTTACATGTCATTTGCTCTGAGTTCCCCTGGTTACATGTCATCTGTTCTGAGTTCCCCTGGTTACATGCTATCTGTTTTGAGTTCCCAGGGTTACAGGCCATCTGATATTAGTTCCCAGGGTCACGGGTCATCCATTCTCGGCAATCCAGGTAACAGATCATTTGTTCTCGATACCAAGGGCTACAGGGCATCCGTTCTCGGTTCCCCAGGTTATTGGTCACTTCATCTGCTCGAGGCTACTGATTTAGATATGATCTATTTCCCGGGTTACAGGCCACTAGATCGCTGTTACTCGGTCTACAGGTCATCTGTTCTTGGTACCCAGAAGGTCACTTGTTGGCTGTTACCCTGTCTACACGTCATCCGTTCTCGGCATCCAGGGGTCCAGTTGTTCACTGCTACCCAGTCTACAGGTCGTCTGTTCTGGGTACCCAGGAGGTCAGTTGTTCGCTGTTACACTTACAGGTCATCCGTTCTCGACACCCAGGGGTTCAGTTGTTCTCTGTTACCCTGTCTACAGGTCATCTGTTCTGGGCACCCCGGGTTATAAATAATCTGTTCATGATTCCTTGGGTTACAGGTTATCCGTCCTTTGAGTTACACGATATATGTTATCCTTGTGTTAGATCATCTGTTGCTCTCGGTATGAGTCATGTAGGTGTTTTCTGTCACTGCTTACGGTTTCTTTTGATTGATTTAGTTGATTACTGATTTACGCCGTACTCAAGAATCCTTCACCGAGGTCACCCCTCCAGACTTTGTTTTTGTTACAGGTTACTTATTTATACATGTAGTTATTCGAGAGATAGATCATCTTTAGATCTTCTGGAGTTAAACACCATCTGCACTTGATTCTTACGACTTATGGACCACAGAAGAACAATGTAAGATAAAAAGAACCCACCTTTTTTGAGGAAAATTGCTAATCACATAATATGATTGACGCACTATCAATTCATTTTCTTCACAAGATACTCTAAACTTTTTTAGAGTATTATTCGGGTATTGTTTGAGCTGACCTGATGCACATTTTACACTGAAGATGAATGAAATTGCAGAAAAGAAAGCCAGACACACACACACAGACACACACACACACACACACACACACACACACACACACACACACACACACACACACACACACACACACACACACACACACACACACGTACGTACGCACGTACGTACAAAACTCCAAAACAAATAGCCAGCTATTATTCCTTTCACACGTGGCAAATGAGGAATGACCACTGATATTTTGTCTCAGACAGTGTGATAATTTTAAGCGCTCGTGATGATTCAAAATTATGCTGCTGAGTGTTTCTCTTGAGAATTCTGAGAAATGTCAAGAGTTGTCAGCTTTAAGCGTTCAGTTTGTATAACCCGGCGTTTTATGCTGTCTTTTTCTCCAGCCTTACGTCCAAAGGTCTTGCCGCACACCGCGCATGGTCGTAATTTGCCCCCGGGCTCTGCCTGGTCTTTTGCCAACGTAATGCTGACCACTATCGATTATAAGTAAAATAGTCTTGAGTATGGCGTAAAACACCAATGAAATAAATACGATAATTTTTGTTTTAGGCCGATAATTCTAAACATTCCCTCCACAGTTGTTAGCTGTAATTTGCCAAATGGTGAATAACACAGGCTCAAGTAAGTGCAACAGGCAACTTCCCCTTACGCGTCATTTATTGGCTGAGAATTATCAAGGCTATCACTTTTTGGGAATTTCGGACATACGTCAGGTACATTCGGACTCACGGTCGTGGTTTTCCCCCCGGGCTGTGCCCGGTTTCCACCAACCATAATGCTGGGCGCCGTCGTATAAGTGAAATATTCTAGAGCACGGCTTAAAACATCAATCAATCAAATAAATAAATAAATAAATAAATATGAAATTAACTGAGGACATTTTATTTGCCGATTCGTTTTTTTCTTAAAATGTCAGTTTGTGCCATGGCCTAAAATATAGATTGAATATAGATTATATGCCTAGAAAACTCACTTTGCCATTCCAACAATACTGAGTGCGTTGGCACGTACTTCGTGTTGTGCCAATCTCAATATGTACAAGTAGCTACCCGCATACCTTTAGTGGATCTTCCCTGGAAACATGAGGCACACGGATCTAGAAAGTAAAATTAAGCAAAGCTCAAATTTTTGGGAGACATTAGTGATTTATTTTTTTTTTGACGACAAAAAGCTGATTATTATGCTGGTGATGGTAAGCTTCTTAAAGAAATGGGTTATCGTTTCAGTGGAATTCTGTGTGAGAAACAAGGCTTTGATTTTCAATCACCGCCTAACACAACAATGGCAAGCTATCAATAATCTGTGGTCTCTTCATTTTACTGTGCCACCTACCATTGTGAGTGTTTCTCGTTTCAATCTGCGTTAACAGCTAGTGAATGCTGACATAAAGGTGTCCTCGCCCGAAACATTCGCTAAGGTTCAGTACTGTTCAGGTTATTCCAATGTTATACAAGTGCCAGACCTTATATGTGGCATCTGACGATCGTCTTACAAGAGGGTCACATCTAATGCTTTAACTTTCCGTCAACATATTAAATGGTGATCGGATTGGACGCCCATGCAGGTCTGTGGTGGATATTTCCGCACTAATATCGCTGGTATAGGGACGTGAGATATGGGAAACGGACCTAGTCACTGAAAATGGCTCAAGCCTATTCCTTAAAGCCTTCACTCTATTTGAAGAAAATGTCGTTTCACTTTATTCCTTCTTGTTCCCAGTTATACGGGGACGACATGGAAAAGAGAGATGATGGAAAGGGTGTTCTGTTCACAGAGTAGGAGGCAAACAATTGTTATTGAATACCCTCACAGAACCACGCGTGGGCAATGGCAATTCGATTGGACAAACCAAATAGATTTATCAAATTGTGGATGGTGTCAAGATCGATGGCTGTCATAGGCCGACTCAACTTCGCCAGTAAACACTCAGTGCCGTCGCTACAGTCTCTATAAGATACAACTTTCTCCTCCAATTTTTTGCCGGAGACGCAGGGACCTCTCCTAGCTGTACGACTGTTGCGTATCGAGCCGAGTAAACTTGTGCAGTAACAGAAAGCAGAGAACCGGTCGTCATGAAGCGCCTGTGTGTATTACTCGTGATGGTCGCATCCGTCAAGTGTGTGGCCGATCTCATCCCAGCTGGCGAGCACGCTTTAAGGACAGAAAAAAAAGCCCAGCGTTTCCATGCCTGGGGAGGCAAACGATCAGATATACAAAGTGACATATACAACAAACTTTGGGATAATTTTCAAAGTAACCATCACAAATACTTTGCTGATGATGAATTTCTCGATAAGAGAAAGTTCCATGCTTGGGGTGGCAAGCGATCTGATGTTTTAGGTGAAACAAACGTTCTGGACAGTTACTTAAGTCCGGTCGAGGAACCACAACTAAAAAGTAAACGAATGTTCAATGCATGGGGCGACGTGCAAACTAGACCATCCCCAGATTTGTTGGATTTACCACAATTGAAATCCTATCTACTTTCTCAAAAAAGAGCATCAAAACTTCTATCACCTAACGAAGGGATCATCAAGGATTTGCATACCTTGGCAAGGAGACGCTTCCAACCTTGGGGCGGGAAGTAGACGTATTTAACAACTTCTACATGGTATGTATGTGTTCACCATTCCCACCATAATGCCGGCTGCCGTCGTATAAGTGAAATAACCTTTTGTTTGGTGTAACACTCCAGTCAAATAAATAAATAAATTTTGGTTCATCGTACTTTGTATATGGTCCCATAATTCTTGGCTAATTTGCGATTAACATTGGTTTGGAAATGGGTAGTTATTGTTGCGCATTGCTGAATGAATGCTTATTTCGACGTATATAAATGTAAAGTATTTTACGGTTTTTTTTTATAATTTATATTAATGGTTAATTAAACCCATATTTAATGTACGGAAAAGTATTAAATAACAAATTAAACGAAAATTTTTAAAAAAGAAAATGAACAAATCCATTGTTACGGAAACCGGTCGCGGCCACATGCGCATTTGTCTTTTTTACCGATTGTTTAGGCAAGAAAAGGCAGGGCGAGGTGAATGTACAAAGTAAACGAGCGAGGTTTTTTCTCCTCACCTTTTCGTACCTTCGTCTCGCTCTTGTGTATTTCTGTTTTCGCTAAATTTTACCAAACCTCGCAGTGCGAATTAAAGCAAAAATACAAAGATGCGGGGTTTGACAGAATGCAGCATTTTTTTACCTTTCGACTTCCCGTTCGCCTTGTACACCGGGAGTGGAAGGCAAAAGTATGAAAACGCGAGGTACCAAAGGGTAAGATGCGGTGGAATCTCCCCTATCAACCTTGTGCCTTTGTGTTTATCTTTCTCACTCAGAGTCAAAAGGGAAAGGCAAAAGTCGTGGTTTCTGACGGGAAGGTCGAGTGAACGAGAGAACGAAAAAGAAGTACGAAAGGTTAAGGCGAAAGCACGAAAGGACGAGGCGACAAACAGTTATTCCTTTGCTTCATACTTTCGTATTATCGTCACACACCTTCGTACGTTTGTTTCAGTCTTCTGCCGAATTTTGCCTTGAACATGCACTGTCCCTTTCATTCTTTCGTCATTTCGCGTTTTCTTAATTGTCTAAATAACCAGTAGAAAGGAAGAAAGTATGCATGACCGTTATGATCTTCCATGTAGACATTCCTCTGCTGATATTAAATATTATAATTAAAATCATGTATATAATGTCATCAAAGGCGAAAACAGAGGTACATGAACATGTCAACATCAATCCATGAGCTGGCCTGTAAGAAAAATTCGAGAAAAATTTGTTTTCATTTAGTGATAATTTGGTGATAAATAAGCGACATTTAAATGTAACAAGGAAAAGCAAGGCAAGTCTAACTGAAAGCAGAATCACTTGGCATCTATACGGGCAGGGTGTATTACTTGGCAATGAAACCGGACGGATCCTTGAGGAAACCACAGAACCTTGCCAGGTAACTGTTGTATCTCATTCCTGATAAATATCCCTGATACTTCATGCCATACCTGATACCTGGCACAAGTACCCGATGTCATAATTGGTGTCTTATGTCATAGATTATACCTCATATCATTCCTAACACCTGATGTCATATTTGCTACCTGTACCTATGTCATACCTAATACCTGTATCTGATGTAATATCTGATACCTGATGTCGTACTTGATACCTATACTTGATGACTTAACTGATACCTGTACCTAATGACATACCTGGTACATGTAGCTGATGACATACCTCATACCTGTACCTGCTTTCATACCTGTAACCGATGTCATACCTGATACGTATGCCTGATGTCATACCTGTAACTAATGACATACCTGATACCTGTACCTGATGTCATACCTGATAACTGTACCTGATGTCATATTTGATACCTGTACCAGATGTCATACCTGATACCTGTACCTGTTGTCGTACCTCGTACCTGTACCTGATGTCATACTTCATACCTGTACCTGATGACATAACTAATACGTGTACCTGATGACATACCTGATACCTGTGCCTTGTGACATATCTGATACCTGTACCTGGTGACATACCTGATACCTATACCTGATGTCATACCCGGTACCTGTTCCTGATAACATACCTGATACCTTTACCTGATGACATAACTGATACATGTACCTGATATCATACCTGATACCTTTACCTGATGTCATACCTGATACCTGTACCTGATGACATAACAAATACGTGTACCTGATGACATAACTAATACGTGTACCTGATGACATACCTGATACCTGTACTTGATGACATACCTGATACATTTACCTGATGAAATACCTGATACCCGTACCTGATGTCATACCTGATACGCGTACCTGATGTCATACGTGATACCTGTACCTGATGTCATACCTGATACCTGTACCTGATGACATAATTAATACGTGTACCTGATGACATAACTAATACGTGTACCTGATTACATACCTGATACCTCTACCTGATGACATAACTGATACATGTACCTGATGAAATACCTGATGTCATACCTGATACGCGTACCTGATGCCATACCTGATACCTGTACCTGATGTCATACCTGATACCTGTACCTGATGACATACCTGATAACTGTACCTGATGAAAACGGGAAAACTCCTTTCCACACAGTTTTCACCGTTGTACCTATTAGCATACTCCAAACAAGGCGGGGCCATAAGCGGTCAATTCTTATGTAAGGAAAACCCAGGGGGCAAGGTTTTACTCAGTCATAATGACTTTTATTTAACCATCCCATCCATTTTTTACTATTTAACTTTACATCGCCTAAATCTCCGACGTGGTTAGCGTGTCAACACGGCACAATAGCCTAAGTGTCTCTTACCAAATCGGTGGCTGTGAGTTCAAGGCCAACTCATACTGGCTTCCTCTCCGCCCGTACATCGGAGGGGTCACCAGCAACCCACCGATGGTCGTGGGTTTCCCTTAAGCTCTACCCCGTTTCCTCCCCCTACCAATAATGCTGGCCGCTGTCTATTTTATCAGCTGCGCGTGAGTTGTCTATTTTTATTGAAACTGACCACTAGGCCGTCGCAGGTGGGAGTCTTTTCATCAAACATATAACGAAGTGTGACAATGTACATGGGCATCGTGCCTAGATGCATGTGGTACCTATGATTTCTAGACTGTAGAATTAAAGCGTGTATTAGAGTTGACAGTGCTAATCGTGCAGGAGTCTGTTTGGCAAAACGATTTAACGCTTAAATTTAGAAACAATATTCTCATGGAAGGTGTCCCTTGTCAGATTCATTGTTCATTGGACTGTAGAGAGAGAAAAAAGGAGAAGAAAAAAAAACGACAACGCCTAATTAGGACAAACACATAATGGCAAGTGTGCACGTAAAACGTATAATAATAGGCATCAAAGGGTGATCTTCCAACATTTTCAGCCAGTTTAAAGATATACTCCTTACAAACAAATGGCCTAGAAGCGAAGAGAAGTTGTCGCCAGAGTGGAGAAACAGCATTATGAGTGGACAGGTATCCTACTGGAGATAGTAGACATGTAGTCTTCAGAGTGGAAAAACATGAGTGGACAGGTAGCCTACTGGAGATAGTAGACATGTAGTGTCCAGAGTGGAGAATCATGAGTGGACAGGTGGCCTACTGGAGATAGTAGACATGTAGTCTTCAGAGTAGAAAGGTGGCCTACTGGAGATAGTAGATATGTGGTCTTCAGAGTGGAGAATCATGAGTGGACAGGTGGCCTACTGGAGATAGTAGACATGTAGTCTTCAGAGTGGAGAATCATGAGTGGACAGGTGGCCTACTGGAGATAGTAGACATGTAGTCTTCAGAGTAGAAAAGAAGAGAAGAGAGTCGACAGGTGGTCTTCAGAGAAGAAAAGTAGCCGAGAGAATAGGTAATGTACAGTAGTAGTACAAGTAGTCTATATATTAGACAGGTAGTTTTCAATGTAAATAAGGAGTCTAGAGAGTAGACATGTAGTCTTCAAAGTAACCGAGTGGCAAAGAGAGAAAATATACAGTAGGTAACATATCGAGTACATATGAGACAGGTAGTCTTCAGAGAAAAAAATGTAGTCTGGAGAGTAGACAAGTAGTCTTCACAGCAGGCAGGTAATTTTTAGGAAAGAAAAGTAGTAGAACGATATAGTCAGTGTAGACAAGTCTTAGATGTACACAGATACATGTTCGTGTAAGCTGAAGTCAGTAAAAAGTGATGCTCCGCAAAGATATGTTACATAGTTTGATGTTTCTCACTGGAAGCCTGCTTAACGCGCACAGGCGAGCGCTTTATAACGATATCATAAAGTTTATGTAGAAAGAAGAGGAGAAGTTGATTGTCAGCAGCAACTGTATTTTGGCTGCTGTCTTCCACACATCTTTAGATGCTCTTGGGTTTAAAGAGTACATGGATCTAGACACCGGAATACGATATTCTTAGATGGTCCGAAGTTATCTTAACATATGTCCGGTACTTATATACTTCGAATGAGTACGTCTTTCAAAAGCCTTTGTCCACCTGTATTATTGGTAGTCATAGTACTATGGAGTGTGTGTAAGACACCCCAACCACGAATTTGGTATAACTTTCTCTATCTGTTACACGTTCAGGGAATGCAACATTATGATCGAGCGAGGAGTTGACCTTTTTAGTTTTCCTATTGATTCATACGCTTACACATCTTTTGGCTCTTGTGCAAACAAATACCTTGAGAATACGGCACCCAGGTGAGTAATTTCGGGTAAGAAAATTTTCCGAAGACCATAAAGTAGACGAAACATTTTGATGGCTTACCGGAAAACTAGAATTGATGTTTATACACAAATTGATGCTATTAGTAATTGACCAATTGTAAATGTTAAATCGTCCCCCGTTGCTTTAACCATAATGCTATTACTATGGTCACTGTGTAGCAGTGTGGGCGTTGAGTGTGACAGATGAGTACGAGGGTTATCGTTGACGGCACAAGCTCGGCCGCCCCCCTTGGATAAATGCTCGCAGTATGTCTAGTCTGGAGCAGAACCCCTGAGATTATCAATTGTACCTGCCCGGTTATCATAAGGATTGAAGTTAGCAGCTGTCTGGGGTAGCAGCGGTTTTCGAGAATATACTTTAACGGAAACTCCGCTTTTCCAAATCATTATACACTTGGACGTCAACAAACGACCTACAGCTTTAGAATTCCTGACATGAATTGGCAAGCAATATAACGACCTACGAAAGAAAAAAATATTTAATTAGCATGTCCAAGTGATGTAATGAATTGCTGTCATTATTGCTCTCCTCCTTATATTCCTGATAAGAGGTTTATTATCACGCAGATTACGTATCTCTATTTCCGGGTAACAGTCGGTATTTCTATCCAAACACTGTCTACTTCCCTACATAATGTTTAGTGTTTAACAAACAGCAAAATGCCAATCCGCTTTTGAGGTTATAGAAAACCGCTATTTGGTGTAACACAGTTTTGTGACCTGAGCTAGATTAAATGTTTATTCTTGTTTGCCTTCGAGTTCCGACAGGCCATGTTTTCTCTGAAAGTTGGTTTTTTTTGTTTATTTCGCCTGTTTCTCTGTTGTTAACATCAGCTGGGTGTATTGAGTGTTCATTAGATTTTAATCTGAAGTAAAATGGCGTGAAGCGTTTTGTCGATAACCATTCTCCAGGAAGGCGGCTTTCCACCAGCGCTCGCCAACACTTAGTACAAAACCGTGGCACACGTGAAAATGTCAAGCTGAAGGACAGCACCGAGCACCCCTGGTGTGCTGGCAATTACTAAGTATCACGATGGTGGAGGCTGTTTCTCAGCTTCACTCAATGCCATCTACGTCATGTCATTGACGTCCGGCTTTAGTCGCGTTTACGTTAAATTTGCCTTAAAACGGAGCTGATCTTCCAAACCGAGAGGCATCCGTTATATGCACAGTATATAACGGTTTGGCTTCGAACTCAAACTCATATGTTTCATTAGCAGAAATTTTGCCGCTTTATTTTTTCTAGCTTAGTAGAGGATGAGCAGATGAGCAAAAAGTTAGTGAAAAATGAAAGGCACACTCATGTTTAACCCTCTCTCTGTTGTTTGCAAAAGTTGCACTGTGGCGCGGTGTATTCTCTAGTTTAACAAAAGAGAAAACCTCTATTTTACCCTTAAATTGATTCAACTCTCTATTTTGGAAATATCTGCGCCTTTAAAATGACATTATAGGTTAAAATTTCCCCACTCGTGGCCTATCGAAGACAGAGAACCGCCCCATTATAAGGAACAATGTTGTGGTTCTCTTGCTTTTTGCCCATGACTTAATGCGACGACAATGTCACAGGGGGGAAACCAAGCAGAGCCCCAGGGAAAACGACGATCCGTCCGTAAGCTGTTGGATGACTTGTGCTAACTAAATGAAAATCAATATGGTTGAAGGCAATAACGGACTTTATTGTCGCGATATGTGCCAAGAAAAGAAACAAATAAATTGAAGACACCACGACAACGTGGCAGTGCTACATTTTAACTTAAAATGCCGTCACCAATGTCCCAATGCAATGGCTGTCAGTTACTGAGGCCAATAGACGTTTTAATGTTAAAATATCGCCTTCCGATCAACGACGGTATTCTAAGAGTATATCAATAAACTCAATGCACAATAATTGACTGAGTTTGCCCACAACAAACATGTGGAAAAATTGTTTTGTTCAATAACATGTCCAGCGTACCTTGAACCTACGGCTGACATTAGGGACAGGGGACAGAGCTGCTGAAAATACTAGCTAGTGGAACGTCCGATCACTGCAAACATGTTACAGACGACAGCTTGCAAATGAAATGTCGTGTTATGACGTTGTCGACTATTTCGATTTCACATCACATCATCATCGCGGTTCTCTCATTTTTCATTTGTTAAGTCGATAAAACGACAACACAACCTTTTAGCAAACTTGGCGTGGTTCCCCGTATTTCGTCTTATGACGCTTACGTTCTTGTTATGCAAATCACGTGGCATTGCGGGTGACGAAACTGTTGCATTGTGGAATTGTTGTGTATCTCGTAGGTGCGTTGGTCACAATGGGCTTCTGTATCTCTCAAACTGAAATAAAGCGTAAATTTTTGTTTTTCCTCTTAGAAAATGTTTAAAAAGGAAAGACAAATCGTTTTGCATCCTTGTGACCTTGTCTTGGTTTAGAAAGGGAAGGATAGGTTTAGTATTTGAGAATATAGATCCTCACTTGGGTTGGGGTTGCAGCGTGTCTAAAAATACGCTACATTATTATAAAGTTTCTTAACTTTCGTACGGGAGAGCCAAAGAAGTAGCCCAAGAAGCAGTACATTACATCTATCACTGGGGACTTATTTGTGAAATAAAATGCTTCAAACGATATTGCAAAGATGGTTAGGACCATAAAGAAATGAAGCACACAGCATTCTGAATTCTAATTTTTTATTGATCTTAATTTTGTAGTCTTCCATGCAGTTCCAAGCCTCCCTTTTCTTGAGTCTTTTTTATTCGACAAAGGGTTAATAGCCTGAACTCAAAATCTGACCGGCCGCTTTAATTCAGTCATCTCGCGTGACTGATTTGCGGACTATTATTGAGAGAGTGAGAAGAACAAGCCTTAGAACTTGTTACTAATGAAAGATAATATTAGCAGACAGATCTAACAAATGTATTCGTCCAAACAGACATTCGTATTCCAACTTTCAACCAATAAGGAATAATCACAATGCCAATTCCCAAAACGACGTATAATATAACCCATCAAAGAACTAAGAAAGTATATTAAGTACGAAATTAGGACGTAATCATGCACAGAAAAACAGTCAAAAGTTTTCAAGGTATGTTCGCAAGACAACTGATTTATTAGCATATTAAAGAAAACCTCAAGTTTTAAAGGTTTCAGACAGGTCAGTACATGGAGTTAATAATTAAGGCATGTGCAATCAAAAGACAAAAAGGTCAAATATAAACTACAGTATTTGGTGCGTAGTTTACTACACCCGAATTATACTATATCTCAGTATCTGACAAGTAGAATGTAACCCTTAGCAATGAATATTTCAGGAAATAAAATTATTTTTGAAGACAGGTTTTCTACAAGCCGGAGAGTTGTTAGACTGATAGGCTTCTGTGTTTAAACCCAACGCTTTGTGTGCAGCTCTTCTAACACAGTTCCGTGGTTTACCGTAAATATGATGGCCAAGTGAGTGTTCTTCGTTTTAGGCGTTTTTTTTTTCCTAGCACCAGTGCCGCCATAACCTGTGGCCAACTTGGTAGACGGAACTATTAACCTTCCGTCTAAGGCTTTCCCAAACCAACCAGTTTCAGATGAGTGTTTTCTCCAGGCGCTGACTGATATGGATTCAGTCCAGTAGGGATATCATGTGCCCCTGAGAGACTTATTACTCTGCAACCTCTTAATTCATAGAGCAAACAACGCCCATCTCCGGCGAGTCCAACTACAAAGCTTCCTTACAAGTAAAATCAATTAAAGGAAGTGGCGAAGGATTCCGCTAACAAGTACTTTAACCCCTATTGAATTCGATCGGAAAGTCTGTAATCCAATAAAGTGAGATACTTTGTCAGCCGATACTGTTGATAGAAACTTGTCACCGCCAATTTTCTATTCTGTACGCCTGCTGTCCCTCCACACACCATTTCTCTGCCACTTGTTCCATCCAATACACCGTGAACAATGCCACTTTCTCTTAAAACAGTTTTGGCATTGGGTTTTTGTGCAGGTGTTGGATTGCGACGACACAACGTAACACCGCAGTACCAGAAACTACGCCATACACAAGTGACATACACAAGCGACTTCTGATTACCAGCATGGTTTGCACCATGCCTTCATTTCGTGAATGACGACTGAACACTTGGACGAGGCCATCTTAAAATAACTATATAACTGCAAAATGCTTGCGCACGCCTATCTACTTTTTTGTTTTTATCAATATGGAACTCATTTATAAAAAGTCAGCAAAATATATGCATATTAATTATCTTAATATAAATGCGGAATTGTACAACAGTTACATGTATTGAGTGTCACTGAATGTTATATCTGTAGAGCTCTGTGACAAAACCTACTCGTGTGGTTTGCTTAATATATAAGGACGGTGAAGATCTTTTTCTTCGTCGATGGGCTGAAACATTTAATAATACAAGAATTAATAATACCCAGTTTGTTGCAAACTTTTCACTTTGTCCTGATAGAAGTTAATAATACAAGAATTAATAATACCCAGTTTGTTGCAAAATTTTCACTTTGTCCTGACAGAAGTTAATAATACAAGAATTAATAATACCCAACTTGTTGCAAACTTTTCACTTCGTCCTGACAGAAGTTAATAATACAAGAATTAATAATACCCAATTTGTTGCAAAATTTTCACTTTGAACATTAAATAACAGAAGTTTGGCACATTGTCAACCAGAATGTTACTGCTCCAAAATAATCTGGTTCAGGTTCACCCATGTATCATCAGAAGAAATCATCAGACGTAGGAAAGTTTTTACTTCACCTTATTTTTCAAGCTAACGAACGATGACAGTCGATGAAGAGTTCTGTGAGAGGACAATACCTTTGTTGCCCCAGACAGAAACTTTCCCGGTCTGTCTTTAAGAAGTGTATTCCTAGTAGATGATAAATACTGATCCAGACAACAAATTATGAAGAACGAAGTAGATTCTAGGCTGTTATTTCGCGAGTGCGGAGAAGCATTCTCCCGTTCGCTCATCCATTGATCTTCTCTCCAGAGGATTTCCTCAAGAAGAAATGCACTGCTGTGTAACAACAAACACCAAGTGGCGGTTTCGAGACAGATTCCCAAATGAACTCAATTTCAGTAACGTCAGCCTGTCAGCGAGCGCCGTCCGTGGTGGAATCGGCAGATGTCCCGTGCTCATTAAAACAACATGGCCCGCTGTTAACGTGGGCAAGTGTTTATGCGTATATATATCTCATCCAAACAACCTACGCGCTCATCTCAAATGGTACCCCAAAACACTCTAATAAAGGTCTATATATCATTCAGTTCACTCAAGTTGTAGTAGATTTTTTGCCCTTGACTCCGACTTCAAGTGTGAAGATGATTTAGCTTTGAACCTTAACCTTTATATGTACATTTCTCCAAGTTCTTCATTAAACTGAATGCAAACTGTATTCATTTTTTTTGTTCCGTCAGTATCGATCCAGATTAACTCTACTTGGAAATTATTCAGACAGGTTTTATTCCCAAGCGGTTACTATTTGGTCCTAACCATCTTTACTTTGAGCACAAAAGACAGAGAAAACTTCACGGAACTACTTAAGCTGGTATACTGATGTATATAGTGTAAATTTTAAATTTAGTCTTCATATTTTCAGCCATGGTCCTTTCATAAATTCTAGTCACCATTCATTAATTTTAATCATACTATTCCTTATTTTGGAGTACACTTCAAAGGCTCTAATATGAGACACTTGTATATGTAAGTTTGATTAGGAAGCTTTATGCATCACATTTGGTAAATCATACATAAATACACAGTCATCATCTAAAGAGATGACCTCTGTCCTTATCCCCGGGGTCATGTTTATGTATTACTAGGCTTGTGCTGTTGTACTGGCCACCTTGATGCAATTTCCCACATGTGATAGGAACCTCCAACGTACTGGTCTTTAACATGTAGATTTATACTAATTTTGTAGGACACAAATTCACAGAAAACGTCCATTGCTTAGCTTTATGTGAAACGACAGAAACGTAGTAAAATGGAAACAAGTGGAGCAATTTCAAGTTTTCCAGGACAAGTTGCCTTATCTCGGGCTCAGGAATGCCATCAGAGTTGTGTTTAGTATGTTCGCCACCCTGTGTTCAGAGTTGTGTTTAGGATGTTCGCCACCCTGTGTTCAGAGTTGTGTTTAGGATGTTCGCCACCCTGTGTTCAGAATTGTGTTTAGGATGTTCGCCACCCTGTGTTCAGAGTTGTGTTTAGGATGTTCGCCACCCTGTTGTTCAGAATTGTGTTTAGGATATTTGCCACCCTGTGTTCAGAGTTGTGTTTAGGATGTTCGCCACCCTGAGCTCAGAGTTGTGTTTAGGATGTTCGCCACCCTGTGTAGATATCAACAAGAAACACAAGAAACACGTCAATGCGGGGGACTTGGTCACAATACCAGTAGCTCTGCAGCTTCTTTACAAATGCTGTATTGAGTCCTTCATATCTATATTGGTCACCGCTGACATTCATCGTTACCAATCACCGACTGATTGACTGCAATTAATCAAAACAGTGTTCTGTCATTAACCCTTGTCATTAATGTTTTGGTTAATTGCAGTCAATCAGTCGGTGTTGGTAACGATGAATGTCAGCGGTGACCGATACAGATATGAAGGACTCAATATAGCATTTGTAAAGAAGCTACAGAGCTACAGAGCTCTTTGTGTACATATATGTATACCGGTATGTACAAAAAACACATTCACATTCAGTTTTACTCATTTAAAAGCATTTAACTCTGATGATCTCTATCAGGGTTACACGTTCCACATTTACTATAATGCTGTCTTAGATTTACAAACAGGCCGTTATGCACATTAATTCTGTTATCTGTTACACAAAATGTCAGCCTACTTGGAAACGTAAGTTACAACAACAACAAGACAACGATGCTTTATATCACCATCCAAAACAAAGTCTTAAGTCTTATTTACGCAACAAACGTTTGTAGATTTTCGTACTTCGCTTGGACAGCATTCAGCTCAAAATGAATAACAAAACACGAAGGGCTGCTGCTTCTGCAACGTGCTTGATTTAATCAATCGACTAGATCACATATCACTGAACATTAGTTATTCTCCCTTTGCATAGAAAGGCCACAAAGTCACAAGTGACTGTTTGGCCCTAACACGCCACCCTTTAATTGTTATAGGTACACGATAACAATTACTTATTATAGCACGATGGGCAAAACTATGACAAAACATTCATCTCACTAAGCGCCATCCAATAACGTGGCACAAATCAGTCTAACATTACTGAGACTCTCCCTCACGAATAAGACACAGCTTATCAACAGGACATCGTAGTACATTTGATTTGGTCCTCACCTTAACTATTATGACATATCCTTTACGGTCCTTATACACTTGAAGAACTCTGCCAAGCGAGCAAGATGACCTTGGGGAGTTATCGACTAGAAGAACGAGGTCATCCTCAGCGAGATTTCGACGTGGCTTTGTCCATTTCTGACGCTCTTGGAGCAGTGGCAAATACTCACGTATCCACCGCCTCCAAAACACATTTGTCAAATACCGCACTTGCTACCATCTCCTTCTAATGTAACAGTCCTTTTCATCAAATATTCCGGGAAGCAAGAGTAACAAGTCATTAGGGGTAATGGCCTTAAGGTCTTGAGGACTGCAGGGCATTTCCGTAAGAGCACGTGAATTTAAAATCGTCCTCCACCTCACAGAACAGTGTCGTCTTCCAGCAGAGTGATGTTTCCTTGCAGGAGAACAAACAACACTTTCCTAACCGATCTTATTCGACGTTCCCAAATACCTCCTAAATGGGAACCAGCAGGGATTGAACTTCCAGTCCACACCTCTTTGCTGCAAAGTTGACGCAATGTTTGCTAGACTCCTTTGTTCAATTTCCAATTGGAGCTCCTGCTGTCTACCAACCAATTTAGTCCCGTTATCGGAATACATCTTCTTCTTGCCATAAATCTTCGAAGGGAATTAATGCACGAGCTGGTAACCAGTGCAGCGGCTACTTCAAGATGGATAGCCCGGGTGGTCATGCATGTAAATATTAAACCGTATCTCTTTACAGTGCCTTGGCCCCTTTTTACTTCCAAAGGTCCAAAATAATCCACTCCCACGCAGGAAAACGGTGGTTCGTTGGGAGTCGGTCGATCCTCTGGAAGGTCAGCCATTTTCTGAACACCGCCTTTTGCGTGGTATTTTCGACAGGTCGTGCATTTCGATAAGATGGATTTGATTAGCCCGCTGGCTCCAACAATCCAATACTTCTCACGAGATTTCGTGATGACGTAAGTTTTTTCCAAGTGCCCCGGTGACCCGTGAATTTCCCCTAGGATCGCCCTTGAAAGAGGGAAGTTCTTAGGTAACAAAACCGGATGCTTTGCAGTGTAATGAATGCTGGCACGGTTCAGGCTGCCACCTACTCTAAGTATCCCTTCTGAGAGAAATGGATCCAGGCAGTGGATAGGGTTACTCTTGTTTAGGGACTTTTGGGGTGTTGGGTAGCCTTGACTTGAAAGAACTTCAATCTCGTGTGCGAAGTATTGCCTTTGGACATGGCATATAAGGCACTTCTCAGCTGCCAGTAGAACTTCTATAGGCAGCTGAACGGAACTAACTTTCAACGTCTTACGGTGCTAATGTCTTAACGCTTTCATTTACGCACCCACTATCAGCTGTCTCTTCACTGGATCTGGCTCTGTGGGGCTCTCTCGTGTGAAGAGTTTCCTACGAAGTTTTGCCCATTTCTTCACATTGAGTACGCCTTGCAGGAACCACGCTACTGCCCTTGTCAGTCTCCACCATGAAGAATAGTGGGACATCAACTTACCTATGGCACTGAGGTCCTGAATTGTCACATTCACTGTTTTCCGGAGTTCTGGATCTTCGTCAGATATGCTGTACAATGTACGTTTAAAGCTGGCCAATTTGATTCCGGCATCCACAGAAAGGGAAGACCTAGCAACCAAGTGTCGTTGTTTAGAAAAGACTTCATGTCTTGTCCACGTGATGCTAGATCGGCTGGGTTGGTTTTTGTGTCTACGTATGCCCAGTCACCAGGCTCAGACATTTCGCGAATTGCTGCGAGACGCTTTGCAACAAACGTGTGAAATCGTCCAATTTCACTATGAATGTAAATCAAGACTGCTTGACTGTCTGTCTAAAACATGACTCTCTGAATGCAATACTCCAGCTGTCTTTTGATTAGCAAGCTGAATCTGGCTGCCACTTTTGCAGCAGTGAGCTCTAAGCTGCGCACGGTTATTTTCTTGAGGGGCATAATTCTGGATTTTGCAAGAACAAAGGAACAGTGAATTCTTCCCTGTTGGTTAATCAGACTAATGTAAGCAACCACACCATAGCCTCTTTCGCTGGCATCTGAAAACAGGTAAAGTTCACATTGACTGATATCGCCAAAGCCCCTCAGGTTTGTAGCATCTTGGTAAGGAGACTTTCTGTATACTTGTAGGATTATGAGCCTGCTGCATAGTTCGGAGACTTTCTGGATCAGTTCAATGACCTCATTATCAGAGTCAACCGACTTGAGGTATTCATCTACATGGAAACTTTTGTAGATCATGTCGGTCACTGATGCACTAAAGTTGGAAGGTTTTCCTTAGCCGTGCGCTGTAGGGCTGCATTGCAGCAGCTTGGCGAAGAAATCGCCCCGAAAAGATGGACGATCACCCTATAAGTTTCAGGCTTGCTGTTCAAGTCGCCGTTCGGCCACCACAAGAATCGCAGATAGTCACAGACAGTCCTCTTTTGCCAACCGAACTTGAAAAAACATGGACTCTATATCTGGCATAATCGCTACTCGTCCCTGCCTGAGCCTCAGCAGCACACTCAATAAATTGTTTGTTTAGTCCGGTCCTTTCAGGAGCAAACTGTTTGGTGATATCCCCATGAACTGTGCAGCACAGTCGAAGACGACCCGTATTTTGTCAGGCTTGCGGGGATGGTATAACCCATGGTGCGGGATATACAATCGTTTTGAAACTTTCTCGGCAAACTTGCTGTTGATAATCTTGCTCATAAAATCAACATAGTCCTCTTTAAATGTGGAGTTCTTCTCCATTTTCCTTAGACCAACTAGTCGTTGCACAGCTTGGATGTTGTTGTTTGGAACCTTGATGCCAGGAATCTTGAACGGTAGATACATTTCATAGTGGTTACTAAAGTCATGGAAGTCTCGACTATTTCCAGTAACTGCCTGTCTTATTGAGAAGGCTGAGGACTTTCCTCCGTAATGCGCTCCGGGAAATCACTGTTGTTTGAAGATGTGACTAGCAAGTCCAATCTTCCGGCTTCGTCCCATTTCTCAATAATATCGGTTCTGTTTACCGGGAACACAAAACAACTCAAAGCTATTAACAGGCCTATCTCCGCATTCAGCTGTGGCCGATTGAGGTCATGAAGATGGTCCCATCTAGAGAGATCACGATTGGTTGGAATATGAGACTTATTTACAGGAATTCTGTCTTTGGTGTATATCTTCGGGAGTGCGGTTGGGGTACTGAAGTTTAGATCTCCGATCTCCAATCCGTTGATAACATATGTGCTCAAAGCATGTTGCTTGGCCGCTGTGTCTAACGTTATCTTCACTTTGGCGCCTTGAACTCTCAGCTGTTGCATCAATGGTGCAGAACAGAACGAAATACTGCCCTCCAGGATCGAGGAATGCATATGTTTCAAGAGCTGTTAAACTGTTGTTCACTCGAACCTTAACTGGTACAACAGCCATAGTACAGATACCATCATCTGATGATGTGTTTGTGCTTACAGGATAACAGAAGTTTGAGAAGGATCTAATGGATGTGACATTCTCCAAAGCTGGTTGTTCTTCGCTGACGACGATGTCCTTAACTGTCTTTTCGGTATGCATCGACGTCGGATGCCGACCCTGACAGGTTGAACAATTTGCCTTGTTCCGAAATTGGCTCTTTGAAGACCTCGCTTAAAACAACCAGAACACAACACATTTGATCTTAGATATTTTATCCTGTCTTGGTTTGACAATGCTCCGAATCTGTGGCAGTTGTAAAACGCATCAGACGCCAGCTGACAATATGCACATGTCTTGTTCGGTGTCCGGTCGCACTGCTCATTACCGTGCTGAGTAGAGCTGTCTTTGTCACCCTTCTTGCTTGATGGTTTGTCTTCAGAACCCTTACCATCAATGGACTGAGTAGTACTAAACGCAATTTTGCCATGAGGCGTAGACTGCGACCCTTTAGTGTTATCTGCTTTAATGATTGACCATGTTGGCGCTTTTCCACAAACGCATTTTCCAAAACATCCTGTATCTGAATTCTAACTTCTTCATAACTGCTTTATACCCGTATTCAGCCTCCATGTAGCTGTACCCAGACACAATTCTGTTCGGTTCACCTACTGTAAACTGTTCTAAGTAGGCCATTTTCTCATCTTCTGATTCTGCATTGGAAACAATTTTAGTTTCAAACTTTCCCAGGAATTTATAAATTCTAACACTTCACCCGAGAATCTTTTAATCTCTGGTACAGGTTTCCTAAGCTGTCTTGCAACAGATAAGATGGCATCTTGGCTGATGCATTGTTATCTGAAACCTAAAACATTCTGTGGGCAAGGGTACCATGTTCTGTGTCAGAATACTTTTGACTTGTGGGAGTAAACTCACCTGCAATGTGGGCTACAACCTGTAAGAGAAGCACGAGAGGCAACTAAAACGTGTGCAACACTACAGCCATTATCAATACCATTACTGGCATTTACCACTGATGGCATACCATTATTCCTGGTGGCAATGGAACAAAAGGTTTAGAAGCTGGACTTAATTGTGAAGTTGTAAAAGATCTATCGTACTCTTTCACACCTGTTTCTCCTGGGTTATGTACAGGCTTGCACCTGGGAAATATTTGACACATGGTATCCTGTAATAATTGGTTTTGTTTCTACTTCTAACTTCTGAAATACATCTATTATGCTACTTTTGGCATCTGACCCAGCTAATCAGTGTTCAAGTCAAATTCTGCTGCTTCAAGTTTTAGTCTTAAGCTTGCCATTTTCAACTCTTGTCTCCTCTTCAAGGCTATCGACCTGATAATCAGTTCTGCTCTCCTCTGTTCCTCTTTTAACCGTGCCGATGCAAGGGAACTTATGAATGATGTACCACTATGAAGTGAAGCCTTGCATCCCATCTGAGAAATACAGTCAATACAGTGGTTTAACGTCTTCATTCAACATCTGCTTCTTAGTTTATTTATTACTGAGCCAACGTTCCACAAAAAAACCTAACAGCCTTCAAGTAGGCTTGCCGTCTATTTGTTCAGCTATGTTTGCACAATCGTATTCAAAGTCACAAGGTAACTGGAGATTATCATGTCGATTGCTCAGAAATTGTTCATATTTGTGAAGCCGGTGCGAATACAGCTCATGAACAGAACTCGTTATGAGATCATTTACTTCCGTTGATACGGCCTTTAACTGTTTGTACTGACTTTTCAGGGCACTGAATTATAGCTCAAGACTGTACGTAAGTCCCTTTTCTGTCATCATTGTGGATCTTGCTTGACGGCCGATTTCTAATGTTAAATCATCTGCAGCATAGCCTAGGGCATCTCCCTCTCAGCCCATAGCCTTAAGATTACTCAAGTCCATGCTGACCAGTCCAAACGTCAATGAATGTAGATATCAACTAGAAACACGTCAATGCGGTGGGACTTTGTCTTCTTTTACAGTGGTGTCGACCCAAACGCTACGCAAAATAGGTACACAATACCGGTAGCTCTGCAGCTTCTTTATAAATGCTGTATCGAGTCTTTCATATCTATATCGGCCACCGCTGACATTCACCGTTACCAGCCACCGACCGATTGACTGCAAAAAAAACAAAACAGCGTTCTGTCATTAACCTTCGTTTAAATGTACATTTATACCGGTATACATATATGTACATAAAGACAAACGTTACAGGATATGTAGTTTGACCTCTCTGGCCCAGTGCACAAAACAAAACAAAAAACACATTCACATTCAGTTTTACTCATTTAAAAGCATTTAACTCTAATGACCTGTATCGGGGTTACACGTTCCACATTTACTATAATGCTGTTTAGATGTACAAACAGGCCGTTATGCACATTAATTCTGTTATCTGTTACACAAAATGTCAGCCTACGTGGAAACGTAAGTTACAACAACAACAAGACAACGATGCTTTATATCAGCATTCAAAACAAAAGTGTTGACAAACGTGCAAATGACAGATTATGTATACCGTTTGTAGACTTTCGTACTTCGCTTGGACAGCATTCAGCTCAAAATGACTACCAAAACACGAAGAGCAGCTGCTTCTGCAACGTGCTTGATTTATTGAATCGACTAGGTCACATATCACTGAACATTAGTTATCTCCCTTTGTATAGAAAGGCCACAAAGTCACAAGCGGCTGTTAGGCCCTAACACCCTGTGTTCAGAGTTGTGTTTAGGATGTTCAGCAGCAGAGTTGTGTTTAGGATGTTCAGCAGCAGAGTTGTGTTTAGAATGTTCGCCACCCTGTGTTCAGAGTTGTGTTTAGGATGTTCGCCACCCTGTGTTCAGAGTTGTGTTTAGGATGTTCGCCACCCTGTGTTCAGAATTGTGTTTAGGATGTTCGCCACCCTGTGTTCAGAGCTGTGTTTAGGATGTTCGCCACCCTGAGTTCAGAGCTGTGTTTAGGATGTTTGCCACCCTGTTGTTCAGAATTGTGTTTAGCATGTTCGCCACCCTGTGTTCAGAGTTGTGTTTAGGATGTTCGCCACCCTGTGTTCAGAGCTGTGTTTAGGATGTTTGCCACCCTGTTGTTCAGAGTTGTGTTTAGGATGTTCGCCACCCTGTGTTCAGAGCTGTGTTTAGGATGTTCGCCACCCTGAGTTCAGAGCTGTGTTTAGGATGTTCGCCACCCTGTTGTTCAGAATTGTGTTTAGCATGTTCGCCACCCTGTGTTCAGAGTTGTGTTTAGGATGGTCGCAACCCTGTGTTCAGAGCTGTGTTTAGGATGTTCGCCACCCTGAGTTCAGAGCTGTGTTTAGGATGTTCGCCACCCTGTGTTCAGAGCTGTGTTTAGTATGTTCGCCACCCTGTGTTCAGAATTGTGTTTAGGATGTTCGCCACCCTGTGTTCAGAGCTGTGTTTAGGACGTTCGCCACCCTGTTGTTCAGAATTGTGTTTAGGATGTTCGCAACCCTGTTTTCTTTGGAAATGGTCGCTCATCTCGCTAATTTCATATTAGTAGTTGTTAAAGATCAAAGTGAAGTCCCTGATTTTTTTCTGGATGCTGTCTTTCTTTCATTCCACAACAGTCACACCACTGTTGCTAATTTAATCTCACCAAGATCATGTATACCTATGCCATACATTAGACAGGTGTATAAAGATCACTACCATCTGAAATGTGAGCAAACACATTAGTTCTCCCGAATTTCAAGTCCTAATCACGATTCATGATTTATCAGATCATTGATGTCAATTATCCGCTAGCTTCATCGATGAAAAACCTCCACCTACTGTTAGATTAATTTATGTCCAGCAGAAAAACCCCTGGTGTAATATGTTATTTCTGTTTCACTCTTTCAGAATGAGGACAAGAAATAATTGGCGGGAAGTAAGAGAACAATTCGGACGTGTAACAGATAAGGGCGCCATAGGGATTACTTCACGACGCCATACGGAGATTAAGAGACGTCAACCGATGTTTCTGACCACAATACCACCTATATTTTTATGGTTACATGGAACAGCGATTTGAGATACAACTGTAATGTTTAGTGCATCGCCTTTCCTATTACACACTGGATGTCACGTCAGTTTATATAGACACCGTCGTTCTCACCACGGTCTTTGTGCTGGGACGACCATGTAAAATTATGATCGTATTCTACAGTATAAGATGTACTGCTGTGTCTTCAACTAAACCTTCAATTATGGCTAGCCGCCCCGCTCAGTCCTTCTTAATTAGGCAAATGGGTTTAGAGAATAGTTTAAATTCAGTCAGTGTGTCGACGAAAGACAGTTGGCGCTCTGCTTTAAAAGGACTGATGTCAATAATGTTCAACGTGGATTATTCTACACTATCCAGCCATTCAATTCCGACTCACAATATTCCGCCTTTTAGACGATTAATGGTGATCGACAATGACTTATAACATCATGTGTAGTCATCATTGCTACCCAAAACCATCGTGGACACAATACAATATTAGCCCCGGCGTACAAAAATGGAAATGAAAGATTTTAAATAAAGAATACAGGCAGTTAAAACTTCTGTAGTTTTCCTTTTCCTCGGGGGAGATGTCGAAACTTTCTCAATTCCGTCATGCAAATGTCCGCTTAACAACAAATTTATGATGCTTTTCCAGAACCGCCTGCATTCACGTTTATCAGAGCTGGGAATTGCTAAAAGGAGTGAATTATCCTATGATTTTACCCCGCAGAAAACAAGTTGTATGACAAGTTTTTTTCTTTCAATTAAAACTGTAAAAACGAGGTAAGGAATGTTCGTGGATGTTGTAGAAGAAGTAAGGTACATAGGTGAACACGGAGCTGACTTCGTCATTCTGATTTGATATGATGTAATATCCCACTCGATATACATTATAAAATACGCGGAAACGCAAATCTAAACAACGTCACAGACAATAATAAAGTTTGCAGAGCTTGTTTTGTCCCTATATGGCACCTGTATACCGATAATAGTGATCACAGAAGCCAGTTGTGGATTATTGTCTGTATTTCGTGAATACCAAATAAAATGTGCATTTTAGAAGTAGTGATACAATGCTTTTTATAACAGTTAGATGGGATTTAAACTTTAATTTAAATAATGAAGAGGATTCAATTTTCTTCAGTAGCTGCGGGAGTTTGTTCGATTCCCTGGGACCAGATGATTTATCAAGATAGATTGATGAATGTGTGTTGTAAATTGGTCTATCAAAGTCGAAATAATGAGTCGTAACATCCAGATGAAGGACTGTGATGATACAAAGCACAATAGCAGTTCTGCTTATGAACACATGATTGCATTTCTTTTAACTCATTCGGTCCGTTGTTCAAATCAATTACCGTTCTGAGTAGTTGAAAAAGTGTTTGGTGAGTTCGTTCTGGATATGATAATCCCCCAATATTTATCCGAGAGTCTGATTTCTCTCCGATGCATCAAGGATCACTAGTCTAAACCGTTTTCTGATCTACATCTTTGCCTTTGCTTCTTCGTCATCACGATGCCACATTACACATTATAATATTATAATTGTAATACCGCATATGATAATATGTCACATTATAAATTATTTATTTACTCATTTATTTGATTGGTGTTTTACGCTGTACTCCAGAATATTTCCCTTATAAAAGGGCGGCCAGCACTACAGTGGGACCAAACCGGCCAGAGCCCGGGGGAAAACCATCACCATCCGCAGGATGCTGGACACCTTTCCACGCATGGGCGGAGAGGAAGTCAGCATGAGCTGCACTTTAACTCACAGCGACCGCACTGCTGAGAGGCTCCTGGATCATTGCGCCGCGCTGGCAAGCTAAACACCTCGGCCCCACTCACACTATAATACCTAATATAATGCCTCACATCATGATTCCATCCGTATAATACCTCACATTATAATACCCCATATTGCAATATACCTAGGATTATATCATAGTATTAGCACAATGACTCTGGAGTCCCCGTGCTGACTTCCTCTCAGGTTTTACATGCGGATGATCGTGGGTTCACTTGGGCTTTTCTCGTCTTCCCCCATCATAAGGCTGGAGGCCGTCGTGAAATAAACGAATAACGACTAAATAAAAATGTGAAATAATTAAAAAAAGTCATCATACCTCACATTCTAGTACCTCATAGTATAACACATTGTATCTCATATTATAGTAGATTATATCACCTTATTTATTATAATGTCTTACATTATGGTACCTCATATCACTATACCATCCCATATATTGTCGCATATTACAGCCTCACATTATGATATCACCCTATAACATCTCACACTATAATAAATGATGTAATACCACCCATCATATACCTCACATTACAATACCTCACACTTCTAATCGTGTACACCACACGGATATTGCCCCATATGTTCCACTAGACTTCGGGGTTTTCTTATCACAAGTTGATTCGCAGATAATACGCATATTTATGTATGTATGAATGCTTGAGGGTTTTACGTCGCACTTTTTCAGCCATGTGATATGACGACGTGGAGTCAGGTGTGCGTACATATAATGCGTCTTCTTGTGGCAGGGCGAGTTCATGCCGCCAAAGTTCTGCAGCCACTGAAGTATCATGACGAAGACACCCCGCCCTGTAACATTATGGTGACACCTCAGCTCTGTTTCCTTGCTCTAACCTCTCAGTGCTGAGCGCCAAGCGAGGCAGTAACAAACACCATTTTTCAAATATGTAGATGCGAATAATATTCAGATATAGCTTGCCTCATCGAGAATAAATCTCCCATTATGCATAATCAATGACACACTCGTGATCACGATCCACGCACGTCTTCAGCCATCAGCAGACATATCAAAATAACCAGATTTAGGAATTGGTGATAAATATGAGTAAAAAGCCTTTAACTGACGAACTACCTTGCTGCACTTCATAAGTTCCAGTAGGGCGAGCAGCGCGACGGCATGACCCAAGAGCGCTCGCGTCGCATTGACCCAAGAGCCCCTAACCAACGAAACCATAACCCGCTTAATCTTATACCGGTTCTTATTTAGGAAGGTTTGCCAGCAACTTGCGGATCGTTGTGGGTTTGTCCGGGGTCTGAGTGGTTTTTCCCACCATTTGACTTGCCGACGTCGTGTAAGTTATATGTTATTGAGTACGGTGTAAACAGCAATCAATGGAGAATGGGGAAAAGGACACCTAATCTGGCAAGGTCACCTTCACTGTGTCGATTCTATAACCTAGAGGTGCTATAGTGAAACTAAAAAATTGATGCAAAAGAAATTTATGAAATCTGCCGGTGGAAGTTTGTAGATATTTTGTGCTCACCTGTGTAGTGACGGTTATTTTAGTGTGTATATTTATTGTATCTGGGATTCAGAACTACGATGAAGACCTACAGCTTAAGACAACTTCACAATGTGCGACTGTCGTGCGTTCGATTTCGATTCGTTGGATTTGCCGAATGAACATAGGCAGTTCAGTGCGATTGTAACATTCCACACAATGCTTGGTCTAAACGAGTCTTATGTAAAAGGCCTCATTTCACCTGTCCAATCAAATCTATTTGTCCTGGCCTAAGGCCAAATTATATTGTGACAGAATATAAACACTGCATACTACAGAAACTACTGGACATCCCGGTAATATATAACGCGGTGAGGATGCAGGTAACAGTGAGAAGATCGATCTTGAGTCTAATCAGAAGTTTAAAAATTTATCCGTCAGACAACGTGATAGCTTGTCGTTGTGAAGCAAATAGCGTTTATATTAAAATGTCTACTGATGGCATTCCGTGGTCACATTTTGGTTTATGTGCAAGATAGTGCATCAACCTTCACCCCACAAATGCTTCCAAACTAGGAAGGGGGGAAAGCAATAACAACTGACTAACTCCGTGAAGTCATGAAAGTTAGGAATGGAGGCACACGTGCAAAACAAATCAATAAAACTCGCCTACTGAAAAGTTTCTTCTAAATTGTTCACAGCTTGCGAACTTATATCAACTTGTAATGAAAATACTGCACCGGTTTTATTTCTTTTCTGTCCGCCTACTCGGAAAGCTACTGGGACACAGCACTCGTATGGATTGGTACTCCCTAAAATCTGTCCGAGTCCTTGAAAGGTCGAGGAATTATTGTCACTATTATACACTTTACTACCCGACAGAGCCACAAAAGAGCTACACTTTTTGTTACCTCGCGTAATATTGCAATCTGTGTTGCTATGACAACGCGTAATGGCCTAGAGAGGCGGATATGAAATGAAGAGATGTCTTAGAAACGGCTTGGTCTTTCGTGATAAAAACAATGTTCCAAAGAAAGGCATCAGAATAATCTCCTTATTTATTAAATCCGTTATGGGGCCTCTCAAGAAAAAATTATTCCGATGTCATGAAAATTACTGATGTGACAGAAAAGATTAAATAAGAAGAACTTGTAGGGAAAATTATTAAAGTAAGGGGCCGAATGAGGCAGTTGATATGTAGTAGCTTTTAAATATGTTAATCCATCCAAATCTCCACAAAGATGTGGAATCTTCATCCCAAGTGTATTTTAATTTTGTTCCAAGGCAGATTAACCGCCACCAAGTGTCGCCTGTACTCCCCTTCAAAGTGTCGCCTGCATCTCATCGAGAGCGTCGTTGTATTTCCTCCTGGAAAGTGTCGTCTGTATACCTTTCAGAGTGTCGTGTGTATCCTCTCTAAAGCATCGCGTGTATTCCCTTCAGAATGCCGTCTGTATCTCCTCCAGAGTGCCGTCTGTATCTCCTATAGAGTGACGCCTGTATCTCCTCCGGAGTGTCGTCTGTGTCCTCTCCACAGTGTGGTGTGTATCTCCTGGAAAGTGTCTGTATCACTTCCAGAGTGTCGCCTGTATTCTCTCCACAGTGTCGTCTGTATCCACCCCGGTCCGCGGTCCGTTCTCCCATCCATATCCCTGCGGAACCACATAGATCCGTCTTATAGCTAGCCGCATTCTCTCTGTGTCTGTTTGTATCCAGGATAACATTTCATCTATATCTCCCACCGTACATGCTACGAGTATCGATAAGGAGATGAAATTCACTTTAGGGAAGACATGATCTAAGATATCTTTTATCTCAATTACGTAACGCATTTTCAAAGGCCAGACATGTTTTTCACACAGGCAACTGGGGAATATGCAAGCAGATCGTTCCTCAAATGTAACCATACCACACTATCAAATCTGAGCAAGAAAAATAAGTCTGTCCTCTATGAAATATTTTCATTGCCTTTTTCAGTGATAGGGACCTCCGTGGTTCAGTTGGCTAGCGCCCTAGCGTAGCGTAATGACCCGGGAGTCTCTCACCAATGTTGTCGTTGTGAGTTCACGTCCAGCTTATGCTGGCTTCCTCTCCGGCCGTACGTGGGAAGGACTGCCAGCAAACCTGCGGATGGAAGTGGGTTTCCCCAGGGCTGTGCCCCGTTTCCACCCACCATAATACCGGCCCCCGTCGTATAAGTGAAATATTCTTCAATAAGGCGGAAAACACCAAATAAATAAATCAAAATTTTCAGTGATAGCATAATGTTGCATGAGCCTAGCTAGGGATGCAACATTCTCTTGCCCCCCATCATAGGCGACGGAGCCATCCAAGTCTAACGGGAAGGAAATTGTGAATGGTATTGGCAATCGTTTTCAATTACGAGAATGCACAGCACTGGGGATTGCGTGAGAGATTCCCCAATGTTCGACGCATAAGCGTAACTGTGAAAACCATCGTACAGATTAATCCTTTATTCTATAAGGGTTAGTTCAACTGGTTCTTAAAGTGATTGGAAACAAAATCAGTTTTGGAATGGTTTTCGTATAATATGATTATAATTAAAACTAAAATAACATCAAACTTAGGAGGTAATAAAAGCCAGTGTAACGCCCTGAGATAAAAAGAGTCATGTCATCTGAAAGGCAATATTCCACACAGCTGGTTACAGAAAACATCTGAGCTTTCACTTCATCACGTCATTTTTAACACATAATTTTAGAAATTATGCAAAGTTTGCTTGACTATTTTCAGAGTGTACATCTAAAAGATCAGACCAACTAGGCATGTATCTATTGTTACGGATCACGTGACTCTTTTGTCATGTAGTGAGTATTTAACGACTCTGTTTTGCCAGTTTTGTGTATTACTGGATCAGTCTTAAAGACATCACGCCTTCGCAAGATCTGTAGACTCGAATGACACGCCTCAGAGATAGACGCCAATCAGCCATAGAAACCGCTGGAATCATTCAAGACCATCGTCGCATAAACCCACAAACCGCAAGAAGAAATCGTCTGCAGGAGATTGGGTAGCCCGCACGTCTTCCTGCGTCCGTCTTTGACACCACAACATCGGGAAGCATGGTTGCAGTGGTGCAGACAGAACGTCAGACGCCCTACATACTGGTAGGCTAATGTACTGTTTACTATAACTTTGCACAGTTACATGTACTTCGTTGAGTGAATATAGTTATTACAAATTCAAATTATACTTAAAATCAAATCTGTTAGATTTGTTGCAGAAAGGATAATGTTACCACATCAAAGTCATTATTAAGTAATCCGAGTTTTGATTCAAGCTGTAAAATAAAAAAACAATCGGTCGAAGATGAGCGTAAGGAAATTCACGTGGACAAATTACGAGTGTTTCATTTCATGTTTACTAGTGTAACGAGAAAGAATTTCTTTTAACAAATTGCAAGTACAGTCAAATGGTACTATTGTCGCGTGTACAGAGAAAAGATTTATATATGGATAAATATATACAAGTAAATTGCTATTTGTGTGTGCGTGCATGGTGAGTTTATTTGTAATAGTGACAATTTGTGTGTATTGGAGACAAATCCCAGAATAAGTTCTCACCATATTTTTTGGCTAGATTTATCAGAAAGCAGGACTGCAAAGAAGCCGCTATTGCAAAGAAGAAAACTTTTTATTTAAAACTAAGACTGCATTGTAACCAGGGGATTCATGTCCATAATCATCTTATAAATAGCTTTTTTGGTACTTTTCAGAGATAGGACTAATCCTTTGGGATTTCATCAGGGACCGGTTTTTCATTAATGGCGTACTTTCGTGAACGATATATGAGTAACTTGTCTTCATATTTGTCCGCGGACTTGCCCGTCTTCTTCTTCATCCAAATCTGACCAAAAACGACAAAAAAAGTGCGCATGATTTAGATTGGCCAGGCCAAACAGTGTTGATAGATTGGAGTTAAGTTGTATTAAAACACCATACTTGTCGGCGTTGAAACTCAGACAAATTCTAAACTAAGTGTGGACTGTAAGAAATTATGAAGGAGAAAAAAGATATATCATAAATAATCAACAACTTACCTTCAGTTTTATAATGTTTTGAATCCCAATGGCCTGAAATAAAAAGTAGAACTAAGTCCTTATTATTCAATTATTGCATCAATCTGGCAAACTGCTTCGTCTTTAATCCTATTTATTAGACACGGCGCAGCTACAAATTCCATTGATTCTAATTTAATCAGTTTTATGCACTTGCACGATTTAGCCGAGATTTTCACTTTCCCAGTCCATAGGCTTCAGCATGTCAACAGAATATAAGGAACATCACATCATCTGAACGTAGTTAGGTCAATATAAATGCATATGGTGTGATCGGAAATATTAGCAGGACATAACCACACATCGCTGAACAGGGAATTAGCGGTGCTCCTGCATCTACCAGGCTTGCTTCGGCAACCAGGGCCCACAGCGCCCAGAAGATCTTACATGAAATTCTTCCACCAGCATGGCATACATACTGAACTCACTTTACGGTTGTCAGTCTGTGTGCCACTGGTGGGGAAGATAATCAGTTACTTGTCAAACATCGATGGTTTTACTCCAAACATTCCGGTTTTCTTCCCCCTCCAAAACTGACTACGATCCAATAAGTGAAATATTTTACAGCAGACCTAAAACTACAGAATATTTTCTTACCAAATATATCACAAAGAAGAGGTACAACGCCACTGCCAGAGCTGCTATGACATAAACATACGAAGGCTGTTTCACGTCCTGAAGTGCACAAATAGCACATGAGTAATACCAGAATTCAGTGGGAAAGCGAAGTGTGGGGACAGGGGCATACGGTAGATGTGTGTTGCGCACAGCACAAAATTTGGGCTTATAACAAACAATTGTAAACCACCAAACGTCTCTTTAGCGAAAGCAGCTGTACATTCAGCTGGAAACCCAAAACAGCTCGATGCGCGTAAAACAGTCGTTTACCCACAGCAGTTATTTACCCATCGAAGCTGTAGTTTGAAAACTTAAGTTAAAAGTTTCTAGCATTATTTTCATTGCAATAAAGCATACTTGTAAGAACTCGTATTAAAAATACCCGTTATTTCCTTCAAAAAACATTATTCATCATAATTCATCGCTCAGCTAACCATGAAAAAAAGAACCAATAATTATATGGTTTAATAGCATACTAATTACTTTAGGAAAGAAAATAATAGATTTTCCCGGACAATCCTCATCATAACACTTTATCCATCAGGGAGCTGGCACTCTCCTCTCGCTGCTGCACGGGTCTCGTGAGAATTGGTATACAGCATAGTAAAATCATAGGGAAGGAGCTGTATAGGGAATGTACTGCTATTGGTTTAGCCTACCACATAGAGAACGACCAGGTATAGGTTCACTCCCATCACCAGAACGGCTAGCAACCACACCACTGTCTTCAGCGTTCTGAAACATTTATCGCCATAAAACAGACAGTAAAACTATTAATAGATGATTACGTAGTCACGCGATACACCACTTCAGTGATGCCAAAAATGTGACAAAAACTACTAAATGATGAATTATCTGCAGAAATAATTACAGTTTTCTTTTTCTTTTGCACTTTGTCATCTTAATCCAGGCCAAGTCCAACAATGGAGGTATTAAAACATCTTCCCGGGAGAACTGCAGGATTGTAATAGTTTTTGGTTTAACAAAAGCAGACAGCCCTTACCATTAAATTACGTTATAAGGAAATGCACCCAGGGAATATTTGCACTGGAATGTCCGTCCAGAGAGTGACAAAAGAAAGATTCCAGTGTCTGGTTTGAAGGATATCGGTAGTGATAGACACTGACACAAGCCAGGGCAGAATGCTGTACATTGTACCACGGTACGTGGTATGTGAGTGAGATTCAGGCAATGGACTTCTCATAATTTATTTATTCATTTATTAATTTATTTATTTACTTATTTATCTGATTGTCTTTTTACGCGTACTCAAGAATATTTCATTTATACGACGACGGCCGCATCATGGTGGGAGAAAACCGAACAGAGCACCGAGGAAGACCACAACCATCCGCAAGTTTTTGCCAGACCTTCCCACTTTCGGCCGGAGACGACATGAACTCACAAAGACCGTTCTCATAATTATATCACAATACCTGCCGTTTTTAAAACTGCCCATGATCCTCTGACTGTTGGTGAAGTGTAGAATAGGAAGAAGAGCGAAGGGTAGCTGTACACTCTGTAGTACATTTAGCCAGTTGTTCAGAATATCCAGCTGATTTGTGGCTAACAAAGCTACGCATATCGTTGGAATCATTGCTATAGACCGTGTCAGCAAAACTCGCTTCCATCTCGCCCAGCGAATTTGTATGAATCCCTTAAATTAAAAATTAAACACTAAATAATATAACTGAACGATCACTGGTGGCAGAACAAATCAGGTTTTCTTAAACTAATTCATATTTAATCGCGTTAGAGAAGATTTTCACTCTTGTTTACCTCTTGTTTATCAGACATTCAAAAGATCAACATTTATTTTTAGAGTTTGGTTATACAAAAGCACAACATTAAATTTCCACAAATTATTTAGCTCTGTTCTGTGTATTTCCATGTTCAGTTGTACCTAATATAACCACTGGCATATCGTTGTGGGTAATATACCAATTCGTATATCGTCAGGGGTAATATATTCATACGTATATCGTGGTGGGCAATATACCCACTCGTATATCACGTGGTGGGCAATATACCCATTTGTATATCGTCGTGGGTAATATACCCATTCGTATATCGTCGGGGGTAATATACTCATTTGTATATTGTCGGAGGTAATATACTCATTCGTATATCGCGGTGGGTGATATAACCATTCATATATCGTGGTAGGTAATACACCCATTGGTATATCGTTGTGAGTAACATACCCATTCGTATATCGTCAGGGGTACTATACCCATTCGATTATCGTCGGGGTAATATAGCCATTCGTATATCGTGGTGGGTAATATACTCATGACCATCGTCGAAAGATCATCGTCAGTTTATCAAGTCTGGGCCGAGCCAAGCGCTTTGTTGTTCAGAAACCCATTAACAAAACAAATTTATAAAGCAAGCTTTAACAGATTTCAAATCATTTCCAGATTTTTCCTACATTGATTCATTTCAAATCAACTTCTCCAGCTAAATGTATCCAGACAGATTAACATTCAAACGTTGTCATAATTCCATGACTTATGAGGGTTGGTTGGTGGCTGCCGTTTGACACCTACTGGCAAATCTATCCATGGGATACTCCTTCAAGCTTCGTCTTGTTCCAGTTATGCTCTTATGGAATGCTTTCCTGTATATTTTCTGTGCATCGAAGGAATTTTGTCATACTCACCGATGGTATTTTATCAACCCTTTCAGCCCTTATCAAACCCTATCAACCCGTTATACAAAGCCAGCTAGACTTTGCTGAGCGTGTCGAATTTGTTACCTTTACGTCTCTATTAAAGTCTTTATACATTCGGTTGTCAGTTCCAATATGGAGTTCTAATTTATGCCGACATCAAGAGCCTTATGATGGACACCACGCAGATATATGACTTAGTGCCGGAGCTACCAAGAGCAGTTTATTACCAGCAGGTAATATAGCCCAAGCAGTTTGTCAGTCCACATCTTCTGTGATGTCTTTTCAAAACAGATCTCATCACATAACTTGCTATTTCAAACAACAGTGGAATACGAAAAAAGACAGAAATTGCATCTGGTGAGTAGTTTTTGACAGAACAGTGATGTTTATTTCATTCCGCGATCTCAGTAGCCTGTATTTTGATCCGGAAATTTTTTCTACAACCGGCTTATCTGTAGGCTGGCCACAATCTGGGGTTCCCCGTAGAAGTTGATTAATGCGACAGAGAGATTAGTGATAAATTTGTTCAGAGGCGCCGTCTCGTGTTCTCACCCCATGCCCCCACGGCTCGACACTTCCACTTGGCATGTCCGTACGCTCCCTTTGACTGTCTCCCATATCGATCCACGACTTCAGCCGCTGTCTTCGATCAAGTCAATCAGCACAAGTAAATACTCTCAGGGGTCTTGAAAACATCTTGACCTGCATTAATTGATCTCCGATATCATAGGATCGAAACATGTTAAACTGATCTTTTTACACCAATTATGTGTGTTCTTGCCTGCTTGAAGCCTCACGTGAACATACCCGGGTTTATTGTCTGAATCGAATGTAATCTGACCCCGAGGGTTTACCACTTAGACCCCCCGCACACCGACTGTAGGACTTACCACGAGCTGCTGTATCTGGAAATAACATTATAACGTCTGGTCTTTTGTATGCACCCGACAGTTTTGCCGCATTTTAACTTAATTAGCCTGAGCCAATTTGGTTTACCATTTCAATAGTTGAGAATGACATCACTTACCTCCATGACGAATTGCCCCGCGTAGGTGCCCTGCAAAGAAACATAGCTACTTTCCAATATTGAACGAAGATGCAATTCAGAAAAGCGGTGAAGTTCCCCTCAAAATAACATAGAATCTGTCTTGTACGAATCTGTTACCTTAGGCTCAACCATAAATAAAGAATGGACGAAAAACGGGGCAATAAAATTAAGATAAAAACATTCGTAACAAGATGCCAGTTCAATTTGTTCAGTGTAACGTAAAGTAGAACTCATATGTTTCCGAGTCAAGACAACGGTGCGAACATTCATAATCGAGATGACTTATCTGTTCGTTTTATGAAGTTTTCTTTCATTTTATTCTCTACAGATCCAAAATCTTCATTCGGATCAGTAATAGGAGCGATGACGGTAAGTATCTGTACATACCTCTTAACGTGTGCTTGATTACACATCCAGGGTCATTAAAGAAACGGTATGTAAGGGGTTAATTTCCAGGCGGTCTTACACTGTGCGAAGTCGAGTCAAATGTATATCTTGTACTCAAAATCAATAAACCTATGTTTACAAATTATCAATCAGTGGCATGCTTATCACGAGTTTTTGAGCACAACATATTTAGCATACCGCTGCCGTTTCGTTAAATAACATGACTGACGTTAAAACAACGAAGCATGATGAATGCTTTCCATCCCACACACATCGTTACGTGTGAGACAATCTCGTACGGATAAAATCATGAATAATATTTTCTAATGTGAAACAATCCCGATAGGACAAGTTGATCTGTGGAGAGTTGGACGTCGGGACGTCGTAATGAGAGCACGGCACGCTACTCACGGTCATCGTAGAGCTCTGCCCAGCTGCTAGGATTCCAACTCCCCAGATCACCTTCATCGACAGGCCGTACTTCTCAGCTATCCACGCCCCCTGTAACACAACAGCACACGTAACAGATAGACAGAGGCGTTTGAGGAGCGATCAGCAAGTTATCACACTGTAACTGTTACCCCAAATCGACATGGTAGTACAAGTATTTTCTAAACATGCTTATCAGTATCAGGTCAACATTCATGTGAACTGCATCCAAACCTACACGAAATTAGCAAATATAGTTCATGATAAATTCGACATTAGATTATAGTTTCAATCTAATGCGTACGAGAAGCATTTTCCCACACAGTTTCCCTGGCAGTCTTGGAATTAAGTTCATGAGCAAATCCCACATCGGCAAAATGGAATTTCCTGACAAGCAATTCTAAGTACATGTACAAATAGCAACGTGAAAATATTAATATTCGGTTACAGACTTACATGCATGAAACTAATTATCTTGAGAGCATTATATTCTCGTATGTTAAGAACTGATAGAAATCGGTTATATACAATGGCCGATTATCTCGTGCCTGGGTTACAGTAAGGTGAGATGACTGTTGCGTTGTGTATGTTTGACTCTAGTGGGGCAGTACAATACGTAAACATGTAAGTACTAAGGTAAGCGTTCTGCATGTATACCGTAGGATAGCTCAATCAAATAAATGATCCCAACATTATACGATACCATTCCCAGAAAGGAGTTACGGGGTCAAGACTTGGAGTACGGAGTAAAGACTTGGGAAGTCTTTCATTGTAGAACATTTTCTTCTACTAATATAATACATAATTGGCGAAGTATCCAAATCGTAGTTCAGGCAGTCAGGCGGTGAATGAAAATCCAAGGTCAAATTCCGAACGAGCAGTTTCATTCTTCGCATCACAGTTTCTTAATCATGTCAGAAAGACTTACGTCAGTAAGAACCAATGCGTCAAGTCTAATGTCGAAAATTCAGATTGAAAATGAACTTCCTCCACCCACAATAATCAACTTGCCAAGGGTTGGTGGTTTACTGCGGGCATTCCAGTTTCATCCACCCACTATAATCAACTTGCCAAGGGTTGGTGGTGTACTGCAGGCACTCCAGTTTCATCCACCCACTATAATCAACTTGCCAAGGGTTGGTGGTGTACTGCGGGCACTCCAGTTTCCTCCACCCACTATAACCAACTTACCAAGGGTAGGTGGTGTACTGCAGGCATTCCAGTTTCCTCCACCCACCTATGATACACTTGCCAAGGGTTGGTGGTGTGCTGCGGGCACTCCAGTTTCATCCACCCACCTATGATACACTTGCCAAGGGTTGGTGGTGTGCTGCGGGCACTCCAGTTTCATCCACCCACCTATGATACACTTGCCAAGGGTTGGTGGTGTACTGCGGGCACTCCAGTTTCATCCACCCACCTATGATACACTTGCCAAGGGTTGGTGGTGTGCTGCGGGCACTCCAGTTTCATCCACCCACCTATGATACACTTGCCAAGGGTTGGTGGTGTACTGCGGGCACTCCAGTTTCATCCACCCACCTATGATACACTTGCCAAGGGTTGGTGGTGTACTGCGGGCACTCCAGTTTCATCCACCCACCTATGATACACTTGCTGCCATCGTGCATGTGAACAATTCTTAAGTATATAATTACACAAAAATAAAGCAATATGTGGTTATTTTATACTCACAGCATTTCTCAAGCTAGCGTCGTGGTACATGGCATCTGAGAAGGCTTCAGCGAAGACGGCCACCACAAATAAATTTATCAAGAAAGAGACAAAGAGGGCGATAGCTGGAAGAAAAAAAATGAGTGAAATTAAAAACGAAAGTATTGTACAATTTGCCAATGTTTGCAATGATGAAAAAGTAACACCAATGTTTACTGTGGTGGAACAGTAACACCAGTGCTTGCAGTGGTGCAACAGTAAATCTGGTGTTTGTAGTGATAGAACAGTAACACCAATGTTTTCAGTGGTGGAAGAGTAAGACCACTGTTTACAGTGATGGAACAGTAACAGCAATGTTTACAGTGGTGGAACAGTAACAGCAATGTTTACAGTGGTGGAACAGTAAAACCAATGTTTGCAATGGTGGAACAGTAACAGCAATGTTTACAGTGGTGGAACAGTAACACCAGTGCTTGCATTTGTGGAACAGTAAACCCAGTGTTTGCAATGGTGGAACAGTAAAACCAGTGTTTGCAGTGGTGGAACAGTAAATCCATTGTTTGCAATAGTTGAACAGTAAATCCAGTGTTTGCAGTGGTGAAACAGTAACACCAATGTTTACAGTGGTGGAACAGTAAATCCATTGTTTACAATGGTGGAACAGTAAATCTAGTGTTTGCAGTGGTGGAACAGTAACACCAATGTTTACAGTGGTGGAACACTAAATCCAATGTTTGCAGTGATGGAACAGTAAATCTAGTGTTTGCAATGGTGGAAAAGTAAAACAATGATATCCAGACATTGCACATTTCTTTTGCCTTAAACTATAAATAGCAGACGAGGGAGTGTTACTCGTCTCTGGTTGGAATTTTGCATTTGTCACATCATTGCTGATTGTTACCTGACTGCTGATTGTCACATCACTGCTGATGACGCGACATTTTGCAGTGACACAATACACATTGTCCTTTCTACAGTGCTGCACCGTTTCTGAAGTCGATTGGAAGTAGCTGCCAAACGGTAGGCAGACTATGGCGTATTGCTTATATTCAGGTATCACAATTCCATGATACAACCGCGGTGTGATTGTTGTGCATGCTGTTTTTCTCGTTACATAATACTCATTATCATAGACACGACACTTAGCCTCATCTCTATTACGAGTTAAAGCCGACTGAACAAATGGGGAACGCGCCTTAATCAACGGCCAGGAAAATCCCTCTACTAATACAAATACAGGTCTATAGAATAGTAGCAGTAGCACTACAGGGCTCCTGGATCCTGAGTATCCAGTGCAGCTTTAGATGACCATCTCAACAAAACTAAAATTACATTAATGTTAATATCACTTAATGTAAGTATAGATCCCAATTGCCGAAATACACACACGCAAGAGACACAATGATAATTTCTGGAAAACCCAGCGAATTTCCTATTAATAGATATACATATACAGAGATTTAGAAATGTTGATATTTATGTAAATAAAGCTCCTTAACATGCAAAATAACGCAGAGAACTTGGAAACGTCACAAGTCACACATATGTGTCCTAATGATCAGCTCGGTGTAAGCTCATGAATTTCTTGTGTGAAAATGTTCAAAGAAACGGCGGTCACACAGGAGACAAAGTTATACAAAATAAACAATCAAATGTGCCAAATAAAGCACAGACTGGCCTGAAAGTGCTAACATAAAATCACATTTCCAAAGGTCCTCTCAGCAAAATATGAATTTTCTATGAACAGGCTTGAATATGAACTTCACCTCACATTCATGTAAATGATATACATATTGTTACAATTTAGTTGTATAAATTACTGTTGAATCCATGTGTACAGTGCAGCAGGATACCAACCTTAAATCCTCCTCCGATCGTGGCCGGACGGTAAGTGTTTGATACGCGGACCATATGCGGACCATACGCGGGCGATGTTCCGACGTTGAGCAAACATGCTATTACCATCAGGGATCATACGAATGATGGTTAATATGTAAAGACCTCTTGAGATCTTTACATATTAACGGGAAAGACATAATCGTCCGTTTTTTTTTTAATCACAATTTGATCGGTTAGGGTGTGTAACGCTCGCCATTTCAAACTGTATCTAATACCGCTTAACCTGGGGCTAGGGGCCGTAAAGGTAGCCATGCTTATTACATCAGCATAATGCCTTTATGAACAGTTGCAATTAAAGCGCGACTGAGATACTTGTTTAATTGTTATTTGACCTGGAACTCATTCCCGGACTACGAATTTGAACTTTGATATGGAATTCATGCCTGGAATATTCATTGTCTCCCGGCATCATTGAAAACTGATGACCGCTTCTCCCCTGTGTGTTACCGGCTTTATTTCTTATTTGTATAATTTCTTACATACCTTTGTCTTTGGGAGTTAGTCTTAAACGTTGTTTTGGAAATGGATCTTGCGATTATCGACTTGGAACGCCTTTTACGGACTACGAATGGTATATAAATGTCGGACTTGACGCTTATATTCTAGTTTTAGTTTAGACTCGGAAATTGATTTTTACTTCCCCGTAAAACTGTGATGGCTTTTTTCCCAAATCCGAAAAACCGGCACTAAGTCTCAAAGCCTTCTACGCGCAATAATCATTATGAAATTGTGTAATTCAGTTCCGAGGCCCGGGCGAGCCTCTACTCACGGTCGAGCTAGAACTGACACAGAATTGCATGCAGGAGGTCCATAAGGTCACATTAGGATTTTCACCACAAAGCTCCATACATTGGGCACTGTATTTGTTGAATACATGACACGGAGGCCTTTCGACCCTCCCCAGTCGAGCGTGAATTTGTTTGGAGGTCCGTAGGGTCACATTCTTCACATAGTTCCATGTATTTAGTAAACACGTGGCGAAAGTAGGGCATTTCCATCCCCACTACTCATAGTCACATGTTTAAAATGGCGAACATGGACACAGGCTTGAACTTTCAGCTGTCCAGAATGGAGTAAATAGTAACATTGAGTGCTGGATAAAGTATATGTACGTAGCAGACTCCCTTTTTGAGGTTTATGGTGGTCTGGTCATCTGTGAAACTCGTGTCTCACGAAGAGGCCATTGTGCGGGACTGGCAGATAGACAGGGCCGCATAAATGCGCCACAGAATTAAGCGGCTGAGGAGTAAAAATATACGAAAAAAAAAAGATTTTATGAGAACAGTGGGTGATATCCACACCAAATATTTCAGAAATGGCTGCAGCAGCTGTTACTATGTAGGCCTACACTGGAATGGTTGCCTGTGTCTGTAAACCAAAGAGTGAAGTTAAACATCCGTTTTGTACACTGTGATAGCTGGGTAATGCTGGGAGCCATGTGACATGAACACACTAAGTAAATCCTCACTGTACATGGCTTTCTTAACAATCTTACCTGACTCGATGGCGTAATACTTATTAGCTTCTCCTACCTTCCTAGAATTCGTCCGGTCAATGGAGCGAGACTGAAAACACACATAAGTTACATTATTTAGTAAGCACAACCCCACATTCAGCACACTGTATTCTCACCAAGTTTAATGTCATTAGACGGACTATTAATTAAGCATTAATGGAGAAGATGGTGTAGACGATACTTACCAGCACTAATGCACTATGAAGGTATATATTGTGTGGCATGATCACAGCTCCGACGATTCCAACCAACTGCTGAATAGCGTCTTTGTCACAGTCCTGACACCATGGAAACCAAAGACCAATTAAGATATCTCCAGCGTTTGGTTTTACAGTGATATACTGAAAGAGGAAATTTGTTATACATGTAGGACAACATATGCTTTTGTTAGTGTATTTATTCCACTTCCACTTTATTTGAAAAGTTGTACACTATTGGATAAAATGGTGGTCATAAGCGCCATAAAATTTATATGTAAGGTGTATTTAACTTTGATTAATTGTCCAGGCAATAAACAAACCGTCAGCCGGCCTGACTGTCAGTCCGACAATTTTATGAATATTTTGTGAATAATGGTTCGTGAGATTGAATTGAAACTATAGGTACGTGGCTTTACCACGACCAGGTACAGAACATGTTCCAGGCTAGCGCTGTTTCCCCTAATTTTTACTGTTGTTTAGACTTTAACACTTTTCGAGAATTTTATTCAAAACAATCCGCTGTGCTAAATTGTAACTGGCTACGCGGCTTTGCCAAAATTAGTCAAATCAGACAAAGTTTACCAACAAGTCTTGGTTTCAGACATTATTCCGGAATCGTCCTATAAAATTCAAACATGGTGTTCAAATTCAATGGGCTAAATTATTATCCCCTTTAAGTTCTAAGGAAGCAGCTTTCAGTTTAAATTGCAATTTTTTGTTGTTTTACCTGCTATAAAGCAACCGAATATTTAATCTATAAACACAAATGGTAAATAATATATATACTACATGTAAAACTGAATCGTGGGCCCACAGTGATATAGATTCAACATAGCTGTTATTCTGACAGCTCAAATCGCTAGGGGACATTTATTGCGAAAGCAAGCTCTTCCGGAATGCTTGTGTTTCTCAATATCATTATGGAAACTGAGAAATTTAGCAGCTGAAAATGTGGAAATGCAGCTTGACTGTTTACATCAAGCATGGAGTGCATTGACGTTTGATTAACGGTTAACTGATGGGGTGTCACTGCGGCGTGTTAATAGGCTGTGATCTTTACAATTAATTCTCTAGTTGTGATATAGAAACACACCTAGCAAACCCATTATGTTCATTGTAATAGCCCCTGCAGGTGCAGTAAACCATTCTGCCTGACACAACAGACCATACATATGCATCTCTCTGGCAGCTTTAGGCACAATGACATTTCAAAAAGAGTCCATTTATTGTGAAAAAAGTGTCTCTTTATTATTTCTGTGTAAACAACATTTGTAATTGTGTGCTACTTGTACACAAATTGTTTAAAAATGATTTCAAAAATCTTTTTTACCAATGTCATCTCACGAAATATTTGTGCCAGTTGGGGATCGGTTCCAGTAGAGAGGGATACTCTATTCGTTTTGGGGAATATTGGAGAGGATGCTCACTGACTCTTTCACACACGGTTTGGTCTCGCTACACACGAAAAGCCCTTTACCGCTGCGTTCACGTATTCATATTTACTCACTAGAGGGTTGTCTAAAACCTGAAATCAGGAAGTTTGCCAGGTATCTGACAAAGGGCGGGGGCTCAAAATCGGCTTCTGTCCATGTATATGTATGTGCCACAAAAGGGACACCGTCAAATGCTTTAACCCGGGCTTCTAGAAGAAATACAGGTTATTTACCATGTAGAGGAAGGAGAAGCCCATGGCTGTGATGAGGGCGCCGAACAAAGCCTCAAGCTTACGCAGACCGGCCGATTCCAGGAAGAGAAAGGTGAAGGTGTCCGCGCCGGTGATCAGCACTCCCGCCCAGATTGGGATCCTGGTCAACAAGAATTGAAGATAAAATAAATGCAGCGGAGGGATTATATTCAGGACAATGGCAACTGTGTGATACTCGGTTAATGGCCACTCGCAATGCGTGAAATATGGCCTCTTGCCAGTTTACCTCAGTGTTTTATTTTCTAACCCTTCGTGGAAATGCTTATAAGGTATCAACTAATAGGCCTCAGACCCCCATTAGTTTTACATAAGCGACATTGTCAACGTTTAGCCCTAAGGCTCAGTCTTAAACATTCGGTGGCCAATATGCTTTGGTGCACAGTTGGCCCAGCCTGTGAGAAAGCAGCCCTAAAAATTTTGACATAGGTTGACCGTCAAAATCTGGACATTTCTATGCCGGCAGCTCGGAGGGGTGCCTACGTCACGGGGACATCACTCCTAGCCTCATCATCAAGCATTTCAAATATTCATCATTAAAACTCATAGCTGCCCAAAGCTTAGACAATTTCCATCGTTTTGTTTTCAAGAATGTACCTGTACACCAAAAATGGCAGGTTGGCAGCGAAAAAAGGCTTTACACCCTAACATAAACAGAATTCCACGAGAAACGGAAGCGCTAATGGGGTTCTGATTCCGACACGCCGTCTAGCACCATGGCTTAAGCAGAATGAGGTGAAAGCTGGAGTGCGGCGATGTTAAATGCGATTTATATATTAGACCACATAAGTAATTTCGTGATGGAACCGTGGTATTGTGACACTGAGACGCACTCCTAATCATGATATAGAAAATGTAAGGCCGGCACAATGTTAATACAAACTAGGTAGCACAAACTAGGTAGCACAAAAAATAAATATAAAAAAAAAAACACAGCCATAAAATATAATACATTTCATAAATATTCTAGTTCGAAGAAATCATCTTGAAGCACCAGATTAGCGTTTTACTTAACGTAATAGTAGGTACATACATGTATTTTCAGACATTATCGCCACCAACCTGTTAGCTGACAACAGGTTTATAGCAATGGCCGACCCGATGACCTCTTGGATGTCACTTCCGATAATAGCTATCTCCATCATCATCCAGAGAGCGAATCGCGGGAGTTTTGAGTATTCCAGCCTGCAGACATCTGCGAGATTCAAGCCTAAACGAGATAATTGAATGTGACATACAATTTCGTCTTTGAATGTATGTATATATGTACGTTTGATTGGGGTTTTACGTCGTAATTAGCACTTTCTTCAGTCGTATGACGACCAGTGTCATGAGGTGTGTGTACATAATTCTCGCTTAAAATTTAGTTTTTGACTATATATAAAGTTCGCATCTTTAGTAACGTTTCAAATTAATGAAACGACACGGAGAAGAAGTAAGTGTAGAATGGATCTAAATATAACACTAAGCATTCCCTTATCCAAACATAATTTATCGTAAACTACGTTTAACTGTTTCACAAGATTATAATGGGTTACGCTGACATGGGCTTGACGATTTCTCCATTGACATGAGTCATGCAGCCATGATGTGCTGTTGTTGTCCACTGCTCTGTGGCATGCACGGTTGTCACTTCTCACCATTGTGTTCAATTAAAAGCCCCCTAGTCTAGCGGTCGTTGTGAGTTCAAGTTCGGCTCATGCTGGCTTCCTCTTCAGCAGTACTTGGGAAGGTCATCCAGCAAACTGCGGTCGGTTGAGAGTTTCCTCTGGGCTATTCCCTGTTTCCTTCCACCCGTAATACTGGTAGCTTTCATATAAGTGAAATATTCTGGATCAAGGCGTAAAATCCAAACCAAAAAAATTAATAATCAAACACAATGAAAGTATATATGGTGATATGGTGAGCTAAGACAAATATCTGACCATACAGCAGCACGCCCCTTCTCCTGGGTCAAATGGGGTCACGTGGAATTTACCTGTAACACAGCCGAGACGCGCCGCTAACAGTTGTAGAACCAGTCCTAGTACTGTCGACCACATAAGGACCCAAAGTAACTGTCAAACATCATAAGTATACATCCATGAATAAACAATGCAGTATCATTCGCATACTAGGACAAAGGTAATATCAAGCAATATATCTTACACGTCATAATTGCACGCGATTAAGTAACTGAAGTTCCAGCTGTAGAAAAGAGTTCAGAGTTCTACGTCACTAACTAGTATATAGGCGGCTTTAAATCTATACATCTTTACCATGTTTATGTTTAAATAAAGCTTAGAGATATTTTGCCTGTTCATTTGTAACACTGACAACACATCACCGACTGATATCAGTGTGCACAATTACTTCTACTTTAAGGCTAAGATGAAATTCAGTTATGCCGTAAACAGACATAAGATTTGACCCAATACCGTCGCCCAGTTTTTGGGATTCCTATCAAAGTACTGTTAATACATAAATGTAAACCTCGCTGATATTGGCATCCCAAGGAGTGGCTGTAGCTTCAAAGGTTACACGCACTGAGTGGGACAGGTTTAAAGCGCAATGATATCGGCCTTCTCTGACATCGCACCGCATAAGTCCACACTGATCTTGGAATTGGCAATATTTCCAAGCTGGGATTCAGCCTCAGATCTCAGAGCCAGTATCTTTGGGCTGACCTTGTACTGAGCGGTAGCTCCGTTCTGGAGGTCAGGCTGATATCGGTCTACATGGACCTTGGATTTGGCAATGTCTCCAAACTGTGGTTCGGCCTCATGTGGACCTGAAAGCCAACATCATTGGGCTGACCTTGTAGTTACTGATAGCTCCAGTTTGGAGGACAGACTGATATAGGTAGACACTGATCTTGGACTTGGCAATATCTCCAAACTGGGGTTCGATCTCAGATCTCAGAGCCACCACTAACCTTGTACTTAGCGATAGCTCCAGTTTGCAGGTCAGATTCTATGTTCCCAGGGTCTAAATAGGCGATAGACATCAGAAACCCAGGTCCAGTGAAGGCCCACAGCTTACGAAAACTAAAGTTGTACTTGGAAAGAGAACAACATTATTTCAAAAATAAAACAACCACGAAAAGTCAAAAAATTCTTTGCAAAAAACACTATCAATATTATCAATTGGACAAATGTTTTGTAGTCACAGTTTCAAAGTTTCAAGACATTCGATTTTGAAATTATGGCATGAGATATAATTTGGAAAATAGTTAACAACCTAACAAGATATCAAGGCATCCAAAAATACGGTGTGAAAAAAGTCGATAAAATGTGTTTGAACTGAAACTATTGAGTGCGACATGAGATGAGCTACGTTGACACAATGCGATTTGTAGCATCGACTCATCGAATTCGACAAATGGACTTAGAATAGAAGAAGTTTTTTTCTTAAGCCAGACCAATGAACCCAGTGACCATGCTGTTGCTCAACTTTGACGTACAAAAATTACTAGTGTTACCTGTTGCAGTGATATAAAGGGGGCACACAAAGCGGAGCATGCTCTTTGTGTAAATCATATGACTAGGGAGAAAGATGAATGGCACTTGTTTATTGTGAAGGAATGCAGCCATTTTCTTTAAAATGTAAGTTATTCTGTTATGAAGGGTCCTCGTAGGTCATGGGCCAAAGCAGCATCAGTCCAAAACAATAAATGACTTTGTCTATCTTTCTTTATTGTGTCTATGAATAAAACACTTACATCATCGGTATCTGGAACTTGCACTTGACCGGCGGCGACTTCAATGGCTGGTCCCTTTTTTACTTCTGTGTCGATTCGCTGGTCCGTAACTGTGGTCGTCACCCTATCGGCGCCTGCTTGTGCAGGTAGCGTTCTACCATCTACTGTTAATAACGGAGACCGTTCATCCATATCACTGCTTATATATCCTTTATTGAAGTAAAGAGGGTCTCAACTTAACTGAAACAAATATGAAATTGAGTTTTATAAAACGCGATAACTATACCATTGTCAACAGATGCATTTTGCCAATTATAACTTCGTATATCTGTAACAGCTATTATCACATCGATGGTAAGAAAGCGAGAGTTGCGTCCCTTCAGCCGGAGAAGCGTATTAATATGCCCGCAAATGGAGGAAAACTATAATTAGTAAAATAGAGGGGAACTTTTTGGCATGTCACGAGAGGTCCTGCGACCTTGAAAACCTGTACAGGAATCTCTTCCAAATAAATACTAGCTTTGCATATTTTTTAGAGGCGAGGAGACGCGAGAGATGCACAAGTCATCGTAGAATAACAGTGTCTCAACAAAACAAAATTATTCCATGCCAGTGGTGAATTATGAGACTGTCCAAATCATTGCTTCAGAATTGTAAACACATGTAGACAAGTATACCATACATTATATTTATACATTTTTAACTTTAAATCACGGTCATTGTGATAGCTATAACAATCAAGCTGTACATGACGGGTCGTGATTATGAGCAAACTGGACTTCCAGTATTGGCCTTTACCATCGCTGCATCGTTTTCTGTATTTTATCACGAACATATTTTCCAGATGTGTTCATTACTAATTTACTTACTTCAGCATATTCCTTAAAAATAAAAATCTACCAATCAGATAAAAACCGCAAAACCGATCTGCCTTATGGGAATTTGTCCCTAGGGAATATTACACACGATTTTCAAACCAATCTGCACATTGTGTAAGTTTGTTGTTCCACAGTAAATTTTCAACAGACATGCTATAGTTTCTATCAGGTAATTGACAATACTGATCATATAGTAACACTAAAGACAATGCTATAAGTGGTGTTGCTTACGAATGCTTTCCTTGCATGAAAAGAGAAGACACGATATTTGATCCTCGAGTACTGGAGACACTTTATGTTTCCACCTTTACGTAAGACGACACGAAATCCACTCAGCCTAAGCCTCCGGATTTTATACTTCTTGGCTTTAGTGTCAGTTAGGCCACATGTGGTCATCCCGGAGAATTTACGCTTTTTAGTTTGTGTATTGGTATCCACATCATAGGCCTACAGTGTCTAAACCCGAGTGCAGTCTTCTGGTGTCAGCTGATACGAATGTCTAAGTGCAAAAAGAGCACAGGGGTAGCTTTATTTCACCTAATTTTGAGCAGTTGTTAGTGGCCACCATTTAAATTTTGTCATTCGAAACCTCACTCTAGGATTGGATAAAAAAAAAAAAAAAGAGAGAGCAGCGATTTGAATACGACCTATTAAGGTTACGCCCACTTCGTATATTCGCACCCAACGGTATTCACTGTACATACTGTGTGCATTGGTACCGACCTATATATATATATATATATATATATATATATATATATAATGAACACATATATATATAATGAACACACACACATATATATATATATATATATATATATATATATATATATATATATATGGTAGTATGGTAGTATATATATATATACATATATATATATATATATACATATATATATATATATATATATATATATATATATATATATATATATATATAAACATTAGACTAACCGATGCTTCTTTTATTTATTGATGTTAATTTTTCATTCATACATTTTGATAAGCCAGTATATTAGTGGTCTGTGGGTGGGCAAACGACAGCAGCCATTGTGCTTCCTGTGGCTGTTCCTGTTTTTAACGACTCATTTACCGCAAACAACAGCACTGTACTACCACATCCTCAAGTTAATATATATTCGTCTGATCAACAGGATACGTGCTTCCAAACTAATTCACGAAACTGGAACAAGTGACAGTGTAAGTGTGTGTGGAGGACATGCATATCATACTATTACAACACCGTACCGATACGGCTGTAACGTTGTCGACGTGTCGTTAAGAAAAAACTATTCATTTATTAACAAAGTCTGTTATACCTGATATGGTTGATAAGTTTTCAGGGACAATACGGTTGTTATCTGATTGGCTGATGTTTGCTGCAATGCCATGGTGTGGCCGGTAATGCAAAAATGTTCATGTAATACAACATTTTCCCGCGCAATTGTTTTTGTCCCAATATGTCGTATACCACTCTGATACTGTATTTTGTTCCACACAGCAAACGTCCTATCTATATTCTGTTCATGTAGTAAATCTAATACAGTGTTTTATTTCTGCCCAGTGAATGCCTGTCTTGTATTCCGTAAATGTAGCACAACACCGCACGCGGTATTCATAACTGTAGTGTAGTGCAAGGCGAACCTGGCCCACTTTGTACAGCATTTCAACGAGTATCCGTAACTTCCGAGCAAACGTGTTACGTTGCATTGTATCTACCAAACAAATGCCAGTCCAGAATACAGCACAGGGTGACATAACTGACATTGTCACCTGGGTGAGTCAAGTGTGAGTTCCGTCTCAAACTGTTTTATGTGTAATTCCACACATTATCTTCCAAATACCGGTACATCGACACCCTCAGTGCACCTGGGAGTCGCATGTTGGAGGTTTCGATATACCACATTATAGTTTAATTTGTCATCTTCAGAAGACATTAAATCTCCTATGATATTAATATTTACTGACTCGGCAATAGATCTACTGGAACTGCTGACTAACTATCCTCGAGATGGACACGTAAGAAACCGATAGTTTCCCCAACTCAGTATCTACTGGAACTGCTGACTAACTATCCTCGAGATGGACACGTAAGAAACCGATAGTTTCCCCAACTCAGTATCTACTGGAACTGCTGACTAACTATCCTCGAGATGGACACGTAAGAAACCGATAGTTTCCCCAACTCCGTAACACATTACCCAGCTGTTAATCATTACACACGATTTCAGATCACAAAAATAGATGAAAATGCTCACCACATAGAATAATTACGCAGGCCCTGCACCAAACTGTACACTTAACCTTCGGTTACAGATTCAACGAATAAACGCTTTTACATGTACAGAAATGTTAGTACTGGATAACACACTTACAGGTCCACCCTCAACGTACCATGTTTGGACTTCGACATACACAGATAATCGGGGCATGTCACTCTTTACTGAGATAGTGCGCGTGTGATAGCTACCTGTTTACAGTGAACCATGATAGTTAACGTGATCTGTAGGCCTATGGACCATGCTTTTATCATATTAAACTACAACAACAGAACATTTTCACAACTCTGTAACAGTGAGCACATGCGGTAAAAATGGCAGGGACAAATACCTGGGTTATGCCACAAGCTTGTGTGTGATATACAAGAGTTTTCATTGTTTTATTGCTTTTACCCCAGGAGAAAACACTTCCGCTGGCGATCATATTTGAGAGCTGTAGAACTATTTTCAAATATTATATGTAGGAATACGAAGAGTGATTACACTTCCTACTCTTTGAAGATGGGATGAGGTAACACTTTGTGGAGCAGCAGAGAAGGCCAGTCGGCTGGGACAGTCAGAAAGGATGGGAATATCTAGTGGAGCAGGAGGGAAGGCCAGTCAGCTGGGACAGTCAGAAAGGATGGGAATATCTGGTGGAGCAGTAGGGAAGGGCAGTCGGCTGGGACAGTCGGAAATGATGGGCATATCTAGTGGAGCAGTAGGGAAAGGCAGTCGGATGGGACAGTCAGAAAGGATGGGAATATCTGGTGGAGCAGTAGGGAAGGGCAGTCGGCTGGGACAGTCAGAAAGGATGAGAATATCTGGTGGAGCAGTAGGGAAGGGCAGTCGGCTGGGACACTCAGAAAGGATGGGAATATCTGGTGAAGCAGTAAGGGAAGGGCAATCGGCTGGGACAGTGAGAAAGGATGGAATATTTGGTGGAGCAGTAGGGAAAGGCAGTCTCCTGGGACACTCAGAAAGGATGGGAATACCTGGTGGAGCAGTAGGGAAGGGCATTCGGCTCGGACAGTGAGAAAGGATGGGAATATCTGGTGGAGCAGTAGGGAAAGACAGTCGGCTGAGACAGTCAGAAAGGATGGGAATACCTTGTGGAGAGGTAGGGGAGGGCATTCGGCTGGGACAGTCAGAAAGGATGGAAATACCTAGTGGAGCAGTAGAGAAGGGCATTCGGCTCGGACAGTCAGAAAGGATGGGAATATCTGGTGGAGCAGTAGAGGAGGCCAGTCGGCTGGGACAGTCAGAAAGGATGGAAATACCTAGTGGAGCAGTAGGGAAGGGCATTCGGCTGTCACAGTGAGAAAGGATGGGAATATCTGTCGGAGCAGTAGAAAAGGGCAGTCGTCTGGGACAGTCAGAAAGGATGGGAATATTTGGTGGAGCAGTAGGGGAGGCCAGTCGGCTGGGACAGTCAGAAAGGATGGGAAATTTATTGGTGGAGCAGTAGGGAAGAGCAGTTGGTTGGGACAGTGAAAAAGGTTGGGAATATCTGGTGGAGCAGTGGGGAAGGGAAGTCCGCTGAGAATGTCAGAAGCGTTAATTGAACACTAGGTGGAACACTAGAGAAGGGTAGTCGGCTGGGACAATCAGAAGCTGGGATTGGAACATTTGGTGGAGTAGTGGGGATCGTCAGGGGACTGGGACAATCAGAAGGGAAGCTAACCTTGTGTGGAGCAACAGGGAAGGGCATTCGGCTGGGACAGTGAGAAAGGATGGAAATATCTGGTAGATCAGTAGAGAAGGGAAGTCCGCTGAGAATGTCATAAGCTGGAATGGAAAATTTGGTGGAGCAGTTGAGAAGGACAGTCTGCTGGGACAGTCAGAAACTGGGGTGGGAACACTTGGTGGAGCATTTGAGAAGAACAATTGTCTCGGACAATCAGAAGCTGGGATGGGAATATTTATTTATTTATTAATTGATTTGTGTTTTACGCCATACTCAAGAATATTTCACTTATACGACGGCGGCCAGCATTATGGTGGGAGGAAACCGGCAGAGCCCATTGAAAGCCCACAACCATCCGCAGGTTGGAGAGCAAGCCAACATGAGTTGGGCTTGAACTCACAGCGACCGCATTAGTGAGAGGTCTTCTGGTCATTACGCTGCGCTAGCGCGCTAACCAACTGAGTCACGGACGCTCAGTAGAGGACAGTCGGCCGGGATAGTCAGAAAGGATGGGAGCATTTGGAAGAGCATTCCGGAAGGACAGTCGGCCAGGACGGTCGAAATGGATGAGGATATTTCGAGGAGCAATAGGGAAGAGCAGTGGGCTGTGACAGCCGGAAGCTGGGATGGAAACATTTGGAGGAGCAGTACTAATGGACAGTGGGCTGGGGCAATCGGAAGGTGGGACAGAAACATTTGGTGGAGAACTGGTAAAGGACAGTCAAGTGGGACAATCGAAAGCTATTCAAACATTTGGTGCAGCAGTAGGGAAGGACAGTTGGCTGGGACAGTCGGAGGTTGGGATGAGAACACAGATATATTGTAGAGAAGGGAGCCTTAATTTATCTATTGTATAAGCTAGAGTGTGCTGATGAGAACACATTTGTGTATCCTCAGTGGGGGAGGAAAATGGTGTGGGGAGGTGGGGTGGGGGTGGGGGTGGGGGTGGGTGGTGGTTTATAATGCGCTGTGTCATAATCAGCTGTGTTACAGGTTATACTGACGATCGTTATCATCCACAAATTGATCAAAGGTCAAATACACGCTGATCTTTGCAGCCACTATCCTGTCGAGCAACTCAAGAGTTCGACATAGTACACAGTGTGTACCCTGTTTAAATTGTAACAGTTAAAAGCGTATCATTTACTAAATCAACAGATACACGAGCTAATCAACAAGCTTATCGTTCAGTCTTAACAACATACATACTGTAATCTTTGTGACCCATTTGTACCGTCCAACCTTACTCTGCGATATGAAATATATAGCCCGATTACAAGTTGGAAGTAAAGATATAAATATAGTTCGTCCATGTATCTATAAAATCGGTGGTGGGGCCTCCGTCGCTCAGTTGGTTAGCGCTAGCGCAGCGTAATGACCCAGGAGTCTCTCACCAACGCGGTTGCTTTGAGTTCAAGTCCAGCTCATGCTGGCTTCATCTCCGGCCGTAAGTGGGAAGGTCTGCCAGCAACCTGCGGATGGTCGTGGGTTTGCCCCGGGCTGTGCCCGGTTTCCACCCACCATAATGCTGGCCGCCGCCGTATAAGTGAAATATTCTTGAGTACGGCGTAAAACACCAATCAAATAAATAAATAAATAAAATTAGTGGTTTACACCAATATAAATGTAGGTCTGGCGCAGAATCATGGATGACATTACAATCAGTGAGACTATTTGCATTGCTTTCAAGTTGCTTATTTCATTTCATCTGATGGCAACAGAGCATTTAGGGTAATTCTAGACCCGTGGCATGTATATTGCTATCAACGTCACTGCCCGTTTTTCCCTCAACGTGGTGCTCGGGGCGGGAAAGTTGATATCTCCAGGTTTCCTCAGTGCTGTCATCTTTTCTCTGGTTTTGTCCCCAAAGCCGTAGTCTTTTATTTTGCTACTTCTTCGGTTGATCCGGCCGTTGTCCTTCAAGTAATCACAAAGCTCACAAAATCTGCTTAGAAACGTGAACCTTCACCTCGAAACCGCTTTTATTCTGGTTTCACACTGATGTATGTTGGGAAACCCGATCAGCAGATTTAAATTACTCAAGAACAGTTGAATTCTTAACGCTAGTGGTTTATTGAAAGACCATTTGGTTTTCCCTGCACACATCACGTATTTAAAGACTTATTTTTATATTTAGAATGTCATCCTCCCAAAGCATGTTTATCGTCTGCCGAAGACATCAGACATGATACCCCAAACTATCACATTATAGAGCGTATCAACCAGTTCTGTTTCCTTGCCATAACCTTTCAGTTCTGAGCGCCATGCGAGGCAGCAACAAGTCTTTGGTATGACCCAACCTTGGTTGGATCCAGCAGTCTCACAGATTCCAAGTGGACGCTCTAACCATTACTGACCACTGAAGCGGTCCCATAATGTGAGTGACCATTAACACGAACGGCGGTCATCACCGGTCACACGACGCATCCCACCGTTATTTCACCCCTCACACCATGTTCTCGTTATACAACCTGTCATTCCACTCACTACGAGACGTCGAACAGCCACCTATACCACCCGCCATGTAACCCGACACACCACCCTTTATAACATCTGTCTTATAACCACATATACCACCCGCCATGTAACCGGTCACACCACCCTTTATAACACCTGTCTTATAACCACATATACCACCCGCCATGTAACCGGTCACACCACCCTTTATAACATCTGTCTTATAACCACATATACCACCCGCCATGTAACCGGTCACACCACCCTTTATAACACCTGTCTTATAACCACTTATACCACCCGCCATACAATTTATTAGGAAGACAGCATGAGCTGGCCCGCCATACAATCCATCACACCAACCATTATAACACCTGCTTTACAAATACTTGTACCACCCGCTATACAACCCGTTACAATACCTGTCTTACAACCACTTATTTCACCCGCCATACAACCGGTCACACCACCCGCTATAACACCTGTCTTACAGCCATTTATACCACCCGCCATATAACCCGTCACACCACCCTTTACAACACCTGTCTTACAGCCGCTTATACCACCCGCCATGTAACCCGTCACACCACCCTTTATAACACCTGTCTTATAACCACTTATACCACCCGCCATACAATTTATTAGGAAGTCAGCATGAGCTGGCCCGCCATACAATCCATCACACCAACCATTATAACACCTGCTTTACACACTTGTGCCACCCGCTATACAACCCGTTACAATACCTGTCTTACAACCACTTATTTCACCCGCCATTCAACCGGTCACACCACCCGCTATAACACCTGTCTTACAACCACTTATACCACCCGCCATGTAACCCGTCACACCACCCTTTATAACACCTGTCTTATAACCACTTATACCACCCGCCATACAATTTATTAGGAAGTCAGCATGAGCTGGCCCGCCATACAATCCATCACACCAACCATTATAACACCTGCCTCACAAACACTTGTACCACCCGCTATACAACCCGTTACAATACCTGTCTTACAACCACTTATTTCACTCGCCATACAACCGGTCACACCACCCTTTATAACACCTGTCTTACAACCACTTATACCACCCGCCATACAACCGGTCACACCACCCTTTATAACACCTGTCTTACAACCACTTATACCACCTGTCATGAAATCCGACACGCCACCCTTTATATAACACTTGACCTAAAACCACTTATACCAACCGCCATGTAACCCGACACACCTCCCATTATAACACCTGCCATACAACCACTTATACTACCGGCCATGTAACCGGTCACACAACCCGTTATAACACGTGACATACAACCACTTAAACGACCCGCCATGTAACCCGTCACACCACCCGTTATAACATCTGCCTTACAGCCACTTATACCACCTGCCATACAACCGGTTACTGTTACCCATCTGCAGCTTGTATTCTAACAGTAACGTTCATCTTTTCTGTATTCTACGATTTACAATGTCGTCGCTGCTTAGAATTAACACATCTTGCTATTCATCGTTTCTCTACTCTACACTTTACAATGGCGTCGCTGCTTCAACATAAGACACTTTACGGTTCATCATTTCTGTATTCTACACTTTACAATGTCCTCGATGCTTCAATTTACCACACCTTGTATTCTACACTTTATTATGTGGTCGCTATTTCAAATTTGCTCTTGGACCGTCCCATTCACCTTTTCTTTATTCTACACTTTACAATGTTGTTGCTGCTTTATTCTAGCACATCGTACGATTTACGTTTTCTTTTTTCTACAATTTATAGCCTCACTCTGTCACTGTCACTTCACTTGACAACTCATTGTTATCCATCTCATCTGTATCATTAGGGATACTTCACTGTGTCACTCTGACTTGATAACTCTCTGTCATCCTCCTCATCCATATCAAAACGGATACATCACTGTGTTACTCTGACTTGACAACTCACTATCAGCAGTCTAATTTGTATCAGAGGTGATGTCTCACTCTGTAATTCTGACTTCACAACTCACTATTATCCGTCTCATCTATACCAGACGAGATATCTCACTTTGTCACTCACTGTGTTACCCATATAATGTTGTTTATGATACTGATATTAAATTATTTCCAGGGATTTTGTTATTATGTTTTTCATCTTGGAAATGTTTGGTTACCTGGTTTTATGGATTTCCCAGTTGTCCATTAAACAAGGGGAAATATTTGGTTGTGGACTATTAAACCAGTGAAGTTCCTTCGTTCTTGACCAATAAACCAGTGCAGACCGGTTAATATACTTTGTTGTAGACCACCGAAGCCGTTTATACTATGGATATGATTGGTTGTAGACCACTGAAGCCGTGGATACTATGGATATGATTGGTTGTAGACCACTGAAACAGTGGATAATGATGGACACGCTTGGTTGTAGACCATTCAAACAGTGGGTAACAATGGATATGCTTGGTTGTAGACCACTAAAACTGAGGATACCGATAGATTTGCTGGGTTGTAAACCACAGAAGCAGTGGATACCGATCGACATGCTTGTTTGTAGACCACTGAAGCAATGAATACCGGTGGATATGATTGGTTGTAGACACCTGGAGCAGTGGATAACGATGGATATGCTTGGTTGTAAACCACTCAATCTGTCGATACCGATGAATGAATTAGACAACTAGTGGAGCGGATACCGATGGATATTGTTGGTTGTAGATCAATAAAGTAGTGCATTCCAATCAATTCCAATCGTTGTAGACTGTTTGAAGCTTTGGATATGCTTGGAAGATAACAACTAAAGGAGTGGATACCAGATGTGCTTAACGTGAGAAGACAAATTTTTATCATTGGCATCAAGAGTGAATTTTGGAGCAGAAATTGTTATAAAGCAATTTCAGTTTTTAAGGAACGTATAAAATTGTGGAAAAGTTGAAGCACTGAACGTGTTAATTTTTGACATGGTAATATTTTTATGGTATAAGTTTGCTTTATCACAAATCCCTAGTTCTCGATTATGGTGAAGATCTTGTACACCTGTGTGATGAGTTTTTGGCGAAAATGAAACCAAACACATTGATTGGATGTACCTTTTATATTATATAGTTTCTAAGGTGTTCATTATCTCTTGGCTGTCACGCATGTCATTTCCGTCATGTTTTGCTCAATTCTTTCTTTGGTTAGTTGCCAATTGGATGTTTTGTCCACTTGTCCGTCATTGCTAGGAATTTTGACTAGGCCTTTGCACAGCTTCTCTCCTTCACATGGCAAGAAAGTTTCCAGTCTCAAAGTATTACACCGGAGTGAAGATTATTTAAGAATCACATTTTCTTTTTTGACATTCAACTGGTATACCAGCTTAAGGTTTAAACCTACATTTCAACGGATGCCCGGTAGAAATCTCTGTTTAAGCAAATTACCAGTAATTACAGTTGTAATTGCAAATTTGCTGTGGTGTCAATTATGTACTTAATAATAACTGATGCACAATCGTTGTAAGAAGAGTAAATATCTGTTCAGAAAAATAAAGATAATACAGTTGCTTGCAGACAACGAAAGTGTTTTATTAGTTTCACCAAAATAATATCATACACCATATAACCATATGAACTTAAACACATTGGGATCCGTCGTTACGCATGATTAGGCCTAAATACGAATTCAGTTATATAAATTTAAGCATAAAGACATACATGTACATGTGGGGTAACACACACCAGTGGACATAAGAACGAGAGATTTAGTTTAGGTTTTTGCTATTCCGAAAACGTGTAATATGGTACAGGTTCGATATTACAAGATCCTTGCAGTCAGCATCCCATTAGACCCCACAATGTAAAAACGAACCCCAAAATCAAAATTTAAGGTATAAATGCCAAACGCTTACTTATCTAACGAAATAAAATTTTTTACAGTGTAAAATAGAGGGTTTCTAAGATTATTTATTAATCTCTGTTTCCAGCAATAAACAACATTCACGATTACCTGAACTTCAGGTGCTTTGTACCAGATTTAGTAAGCCACGATATGTTTAATAAGTTTAAGGTTAATAAAATGTTTAACACGGCACTGCTATGATCTCGATTCACATGTTAACATTAAAATTGTTTGTTTGTTTTTAATGTCATACAAATCCGAAGTTGAGAACAACAGTGAACGTTATGTTTTAAGTACACAATGTTTTACTAATACATTGTTCAACCACATTGTTCAACCTCGAATGCCAATACACATTGACATGGGAACTCACCAGCCGCTAACCAGTACATGATTTTCAAGAAATCAGTCCAACGTGCCCGGTCGCAAACCTCCCAAATGCCATGATTAAGACAGTGATACACAATTTGACAATCCTGGAAAGACCAAGACGGTGATATACAGTTTGACAATCCTGGTCTCTTAGACATTGTATTTCACTTACAGGAGTCGAAAACCTCAAGCTTTTTTCCCGACTACCCAAACATTTTGCCCAGTTTACTGGTTACACTACTGATGACATTTTTCGTCTTTACCATTAGCCATTGGCGGTTTCTCTTCAACTTTTACTACCTTCTCGTCAGCCTGCATTGCCACGGAAGAGAGCTTTGAAAGAGTGGTGGAGGGTTGAATATACTTCTTAGCCCCTTTGCCTCGACATCTGATCAGATCAAAAAACCGCTGCCGGAATCTTCTGCCGCTTACAACATACACCCAGAAGTTGATAGCGTGATTCATGCTCGAAAGGAAAAAGAAAAACGCGCTGAGGAACGTATAAGTGGCGTATTCTTCTGCTGTTGCTTCATAATTCCACTGGGATGAGCGAACATGGAGAAAGAAAACCATGTTTGGTGTTAGGAGAATGAGAGAGATCACACTAGCAGAGACTAGCATGATGGTAATGCTCAGATTGGGGTTCTTTGTTTCGTCAATTTGGTTCGTCAATCTCTGCTTCCGCTTGGATGACAGGCGCAGGCCGCAGATGATCATGGCGTTGCAGAAAGTAAGGATAGGCCAAGGAACCAGAATGTACACAGAATGGTCGACAAAAGTCCACTTGCTGATGAAATCGGCGTAGGAGGGTTCATATCGGCAGAACCAGGCGCCGATTGGGGTCAAGTAAGAGTGGGGTATGTAAGTATAAGGAATGTTCATCGCCGCGATACAGACTAGCATGATTAAGCTGACGCCTGCCGCACGCCTCGTTGTACAAATGTTGGACACTTTCAGTGGCAGCCAGACGGCAATAAAACGCTCTCCTGTGATGGCCACCATTAACCAGACGGAATAGTGCATCAGCACAGAACCGGTGAATAAATACAGTCGGCATGCCTCCGACGGCATCCAAACCTTCAGGGTGGGGATGAGGAGCCAGAACAGCCCGTCCCACACTATATAGAGTAAATCCACCATAGCCAGTATGGTGATGAATACAGTAGACGATGACACGGGCCGTATTTTAGAAGACGTCAAGCAGCTGAAAATGTTGCTGGGGATGCCTATACCCCAGAGGAGGTACGTGGTAACGTCATACAGCTTCAGAGCGGCAACAAAGGTATAAATCTGCAAGAGGTCAGCCTCTGAAAACCCCCCTGCCGACGCACCCTTGGCAGAAGACGTGCCGTTTAACCAGACGAATGGGTCCATAGTTGTTGAATTGTTCACTGCCATTATTAGCTCGAGTGCTGAGTTCGAGATGAGCCCCTGAAAAACCAACATCAGTTCAATTTAATCTACCTCATCCATATGACCCGATCTACATCCTGGTCACTTTATAAATCAATTCTAGAGGTACAATTATAATAAATGTTGGTAAAATGCCCTCCCTAATATTTGGGCGAAAAATTTAACGAACAAATCTTTCGTGTATCATATCATTTTTAGCCAAAAATTGGTTTATACTATTTTGAAAAAACTTTAGAAAAGTTAGCACCATACTCAATGTTATTTTATTTATTTAATAGTTTTGTGGGTGGACCAGAATATAACCATTTTATAAATGTTTAATCTGTTATTTACTTATTTATTTCATTGATGTTTTACGCCGTATTCAAGAAAACTGTAATCTGTTATCTTTTTGCATCACTTACTTGACACAAATGGTCTTTAGTCACGATTTTCCTTCAGTCAGAAATCCTGTTTAGAATACCACTTTTGAATTCTGTGAAACATCAAAATAACAGCTATAAAAATAAAATGTAAAGAAAAATCCCCAACTTGAAGGTAAGTAATAGAACGATTGTACTCGTTCATTGACTGTTTGTCTAATTTATATGTGACGATAAAAGTTTTTGGACAGCAAGGTTAAATCACCTGCATGTAGTCTTACAGTTCTAGTGTTGCTAGACACATTTAACTGTTGTGCCATGACATTGTCATTTAGTCCAGCAAAGGAATACAGTCTGCATATGTTGCTTTTTTCAGTGGCTGTGTAAAGCCATTAAATAATGACTTAATACGAATAAGGTAATGATGTGTAGTCTTTCTCGTTCCGCTAAATATTAACTTCTGCCTTTGACAGTCTTTACTTTTTGTATTTTACTATTGACCATTTTCGCGGGGCAAACGGACAAACCTAAGTGGGTACTAGGTTTGTATAAACGGCAGATGAGTTAAATGTTATTCTTTCTGAAGATATTTTGGGGGTTTCATATTCCAAAGAAGAATCTTTAGTAGAAGCTGATTATATATAGCGTAGGTATAATCTGGTGTAAAAATTGATATTTGGCCCACCATGTAAAATAAAGATTTCCAGACTGCGTGATTATATTTAACCATATTTTCTACTTTGTAAACCTCTGGAATATTAAATGTTAACAAACCATCGATCTTACATAAAAATATATACCGAGTACGTGTATGGAATGCCGATGTACACCATTAATGATTTCCTACACAGAGATAAGTAATTTCTCTCCTTGTAGGTACTATTCAATAGGCACAGCTGGTAACATTTTTGAAAACAACCCAAACACGATGGCAGTGATCTTTACATTTACATTTTCATTATGGAATATGTTTCAACTAAATTCTTTACTGGAGGAGTTCCGAAAAATTGTTTTATTTTTTAAACTCTGCATTAAATCTTACCGCTGTTGGACGCACACTGGAGTAAAAATAAATTTTTGACTGGCAATAGTATTGTAGTCTTTATAACCAAGCAACCTTTAACATAATTTAATCAATATTAACTGAACATAAACTCATTACTACATTGATAAAGTGTAACTACTGTATAAATAGTGGGAGTTTGCCTTACCTGTTTTGTCCGAATATACTTTTGGACTTACACCAATGATTATAAGACGAAGCTACAATCCGGTGCTTGCAGATGGTATCAGTAATCTGAGGTGTTCCAGCTTAAGCCACAACCATGCAGACTGCGGCTTTTTCTTTGATGGGCAAAGTTTTGTCTGACCACACCCAATAAATGAATAATTAATGTGATGTGTATGTGATGTTAAATCGTATAGAGGCGTGAGATCTCACACGTCCCTCTGTGACCTATTGGGATCCTTCATGCTCAGCCACCATCAAAGCAGCCTACCAGGTAGACAACAGTAATCAATAATATGCCAATGATTGGTTCCAACCAGCATTAAGACATCAACGAAAATCTAATGCTAAATATCCAAGACAGACGCGAAAAATCACACTGACAAACCTTAAAAGCGTTTCAGCCAAACTTCGATTACTTCATTTCGAAAACATATAGAACATGGTCAATAATAGACAATCGATTCAAGGCTTACTTTAGTATAGTGGATTTTGGAAGACATCGGAAGATTGATGTATAGGTCTTGTTAAATTCATATTGCCGTACTCTAGTCGTACATACACGAAGTTGTTCCTTTTTGTTCTCCATTTTGCGATTTGGATACAAGATGGATTGTGCTTATTTCATTTGCACAAGTGCAAAAACACCGTTGTTTACAGACAAGGCTATATTTCAAAGTCATGTTAACAGAGGAACGAATGAAGCTGCTGTAAATGCAGTTAATTACACAATGAATACGGGTGGATTTGACTCTGTCTTGAGTTGTTTCTGGTGTATGAATTGGGATCATTATGGCCAACAGATAACGCAGTGACAAACGCAAATTCTGAAGCCAAAATCCACACGAAGACTTTCTGAATATGTCTTACGGCTTTCCTGTCGTTTGGGATGTCTTGTCATTACCTTTATCGACCGAGATCAGCCAGCAAGTATCAAGCGGAAACAAGCCACTATCTGAGGTTGGCGATCCGGTAGTGCAGCCCCACGAACTCACAGCACCAACTTCGTCACTTCCGGTCATTCCGGAAACTCTCGTAAGGAGGAAATGATGATGACTAGTCATTAGCTGTGGCTGCCTTACACCTTTGCTGCACACATAACACGAGCTGAACATGAACAGTGCTGTCAATCAATGAAACCTTTTGTTATTGTTTACTTTCTGAGGTCGGTAACAACGCTAAATAAATTATTAAGTCCGGGAAAGAATACGTAGCGTGGAGACCTTTTAAATGCGTTTTTCGTCCGTGAAGATGAAACTTTTTCGACATATATGCATATTTATTTCACAATATCCTTCACTTTCAGAGAGAATTCTTGACATTCTTATTGTTAAATTCATATAATAAATATATAAATCCGCTCTTTCCCTGAATAGGGCTGAGGACGTTAACTTTAAAAATGAATCAACTTGTGTAAAATGCACTCAGAGATGTGTCTTCCAGGTTTCATTTTGTATCTACCATTTGATATTCATTTGATATTCTACCGGTGAAAACAAGACAAATCAAACGGCACATTCCATGCAAACGACGTGTGGGGGCATTGTTTCTACTCTAGAATCATTCTTTGTTCACTCACATTGAAGATTGCTCTTAGACAGAAGACTAGACGTTTACTTATTTATTCTGGACTAGTGAAATTGTTTAGTTTTTACTGATAAAAGTAGTTCTGGGCGTGCTTAGTTTCTCGATGAACATGTTTGCTTGCCATGGGAAACTCATGAAGAAGGAATCCGGGAACTGACAGTATACTATTCAACACTGCAAAACAGCGTTTGGCAAACAAATCAATCAATATTCGGATTTCTCAGCAGCGTTCAAAACAAGGGACTGTCCAGCTGGGGTGTTTCGTGACCCATTCGCTGCCAGACAATGCTAGATGCCAGGGAAGCAGAATTAGTTTTATACAGGCGCCAACACGTCACAGAGGGAGGGAGTTTGGTCAAAGAACAAATGGCCATTCTACGCGTGAGTTTCTGGTATCGTGTCGGGTGATTGAACGGTGAAAAAATAGATCCTGTTGTACCTGACACAGCGCTTAACAAATACCACACAATCGTCAGTCTTGACACTATTATATGTCCTATAATATTGATACCTATCAAACGGCTAGAGTAAAATGGGCTTCTATTTGATACAGCAAATATTGAGCCAGGAGGTCTCGTGCAGATGTATATGAACTTAACACACGACAATAAATATCACCTCATGAAACCTTTCATTTCTTTATGAGAGAGCCAACAGACTATGCGCGTTTCCCTCAGCCCAAAAACGAACAGCGAAAACCACGATAGCTGATCGATATGCACGGGCAGTATTTCTTTGCAATCTGTAAGAACAATACAGATTATAGCTCAACATGTAATGTCGGAGTCACAGAATATGTATGTATGTATGTATGTATGTATGTATGTATGTATGTATGTATGTATGTATGTGCGCACGCACGCACGCACGCACGCACACGCACATACACACATACACACATACACACACATACATACACACATACATACATACATACATACATACATACATACATACATACATACATACATACATACATACATACATACATACATACATACATACATACATACATACATACATGGGGTTTTACGTCGTACTTAACATTGTTTTGACATATGATATATTTGTGTGATTTCCCTTAGTCTAATTCAGCAATAGCCATATTGAACACCTCTGGCAATGTCTTCCTTCCAGTTGCCGTGTGGTCAGTTGAACGTTCGCTGTTTATTGCTTTCACCACTGCCACTACTAGTAGATGCCAGAAAAAAGCTCTCTCTCTCAAGTTTTGTTTCTATCAATAGTTGATAAATGTGTATTCTTCATTATCTCAGATATGCACATCCTAACGGGCACTAGAATCGATGTTATTTATGATTGTTTCCTAAATACGTTGACACTAGTAATGAAGCTAAACGTAAACAAGTTCACGTGCGTCATACAGGGCCCAAAGTTCAAGGTTGTCTAGTGGTGGCAGTGATGGAAAACAAGCTTGGAGGGATAGGAGTATGATTGCACACAGTTTGGCGAACTACCCCCGGATAATATTCTACATCTACATATGTATTTCTTAAGCAAAAAGCAATAAATACATAAATAAACTTTTTCAATAATGAGTAAGAGTAAGTGAGCCCAGCACCTGTATTGTTGATTATCTACACAATGCACGTTCAAACACTTTTTCTTTTGATCAACTTCTCCAAACTAAATAAATGATCACATCCAAGATATTACCAATTTGTTGAATGAACTATTGTTTGCTGATGACACAAGTGTTATGCTCTGACAACTGTTACCATGGAACAAATTGTTTATTTGGATACTTGCAAATTAGCTAACGCGTAAAGTAGTAAGACCAAATTTATGTTTGAATAACCATTCAGAAATGAGCACCCTGAAGTTAACAGGGGGTTAGCTATTAGTTATTCAAATAAAAAATAACCCACTCAATCAAGAAACAGTATAGTCAATCGGAATGTGAAACAGGTAATAGCGTCTTGAATGGGTTGATGTATTTATGCGTCGAAACAGTCATTCGTTTACCAGCCGAAATGGGCGTTCCGGCCAATAATCACAAAGCCAATTCCCACAGCTACATTTACGCAAGCCATCAATGAATTACGAAAACATATAAAGTACGAAGTTAGGACGAAATCATGAAAACAGAACCTGTCAACAGTTTTCGGTGATGATGGAAAAGCGGTAGTAATGTTCTAACTGGTCATATATCCAACGCGGCAATGTAAGTCAACACAAAGAATACATGTCACCATGCCAGTGACTTTGACTCCCTTGTCCACATTTACTTACGAGAGAATTATATTCTTTGTAAAAGTTAAGAAACTTACCGTGAAAACGTTTGATGGAATAGCCTTGACACACCAACTTTCGCGGTAGTAACTGATAGAATTCGTCACACAACACAAGGACTTAACAAATGCCACAACACGAAATGTACACACGCCATACCCAGGACTCTTCGGTATATTACTATACAAGTGAGGATAATATTACGAAGTCAAATTGAAACGATCAGTTCGATGTATGAAAGAGCAATGAAGAAAAGCATAAAGAAACAGGCAACAAGAGTTACAAAATACGGTGCTGATATTACTGTGAACTGAATGATCTGACAGGTATGCCATCAATGCAATTATGCGATGAATAAGATACAGTAGTTCACAGATCCAAGTAAGGTGGTGCAAATGGTAATGGTTAGTTGAATAGAAAGATATCCGACGAAAGTAACGGTGCTGTAAACAAAGAAGCAGACTCGAATCAGGCTGAAGGACTGAAAAGTTTTACATTTTACAATTTTATGTTTTGTAACATATGTCCAAAACCCAAATTCAAATTGTGCAGAGAGCAAGAAATAATTTTGGTCATCATTTTTGGCAGGAATTCACGTTTGAAAACTTAAATATTTGCGCTGATTTCGTGAGGAAAGGGTGGCTTATTTGATGATGTGAAACTTTGAAATTATGTCTATACATAGATATTTCCTCGCCTGATGCTTCAATGTAAATATTGAGGCTAAACCTCTTGTTCAAATAGGTCATTGAAGAAACAATGTCAGGGAATACCTGTGTGCGCAGCGATTGTGCATGACTGAACAGCCATTGGTGTGAACAGTCAGTTCTGATGTAGACATCAATGTACATGTACATTCATATTCAGATTTATTCACCACCAATAAAGTACACATTATTCAATAGTGGATATCAGTGTGACGGGGAATTAAACCCTGCATGGCTTGAGTTATCACTGATGTTATGTACAAGGAATTAGTGGATCGGGTCATGGCATGGCATTAAAAGTGGAAATTAATTAAAAATGTTAGTTTGAGTTTTATGGGACGCTTGTTCTTTAATCTTATCTTTAAAGTTTGGATATGAAGGTATGGGTTAGTTCTGCAGCATGGTTTACACAAATTTAACCTGCTTCCTTTGGTCTGAAAATAATGTTCATTTGAAACCTTCTTAAAATATCGTTTAAACTATTCAGGTACTTCACAGTGTTTATATATAAATATTTGGCATATCTACGAGCGCATAAATGAGTTACATAATCAAGAGTATCTCAAAGAGTGCAGAAAAAATTAATATTCTCATAACCCTTGTTTGAAGAGGAGCAACAGGTCTAAAATAATTTCACAGTGTAACAGATAAGGACAGACAGGATTTATTTATTTATTTGATTGGTGTCTTACGCCGTACTCAAGAATATTTCACTTATACGACGGAGGTCAGCATTATGGTGGGGGGTTATTCGAATTACTAGTAACTATCCAGCAGCGGGTTAGTTATTCGAAATCAGTTATTAAATAGAATAACCAATAACAAACCAGCAGCGGGTTAGCTATTCCAATTACTAGTTACTAACCAGCAGCAGGTCAGTTATTAGAGCAACCATTAAATAACCCAGCTGTCGATTTGTTAAAATCAGTTATTCAAATAACTAATAACTAACCCAACAGTGGGTTAGTTTTTAGAACCAGCAGCAGTTAGTTATTTCAATAACCCAGCAGTGGGCTAGTAATTCGAAATCAGTCATTCGAATAACTAATAACAAGCACAGCGGCAGGTTAGTTATTCGAAATCAGTTATTAAATCGAATAACTAATAGCAGACACATCAGCAGATTAGGTATTTGAAATTACTTTTTTATATTATTAATGACCAGTAACTAACTAGCAGCAGGCTAGTTATTCAAATTACCAATATCTAACCCAGCAACCAGTTAGTTATTCAATATCAGTTTTTTGAGTAACTAATAAATTACCAGCAGCGGGTTTGTTATTCGAAATCAGTTATTTATTCCGATAACCGATAACCAATAACCAACTAGCAGTGGGCTAGTTATTCGAATTACCAATATCTCAGCCAGCAACCAGCTAGTTATTCAAAATCAGTTTTTTGCATAACTAATAACAAACACAACAGCAGGTTAATTATTCGAATAACTAATAAGCAACCAATCGCGGGTTAGTTATTGGTTATTCGATTTACCATTCGCTGCTGGTTAGTTACTAGTTATTTGAATAACTAACCCACTGATAGTTCGAATATGTAACTGCTGTGTTAGTTATTCAAATAAATGATTTTAAATAACTAACCTGCTGTTGGTTAGTTATTCGTTATTCGAATATCTAACCCGCTGCTGTGTCAGTCATTAGTTATTCGAATAACTGATTTTGAATAACTAACCCGCTGCTAGTTCGAATAATTAACTTGTTGCTATGTTAGTTATTCAAATAACTAATTTCAAATAACTAACCCGCTGCTGGTTAGATATTGGTTGTTGCAATAATTCACCTATTTACCTATCTCTCTGTTAGTTAGTTCTTAGTTATTCGATTACCGAAATCACTGTTAGTTCGTTATTAGTTAACTGAATAACTAACCCGCTGCTGTAATAGTTATTAGTTATTCAAATAACTGATTTGGAATAACCACACCGCTGCTGGGTTAGATAATGGTTATTCCAATAACTAACCTGCTGCTGTGTTAGTTTTCAGTTATTCAAATAACTGATTTGGAATAACTAAAGAGCAACAAGTGTATTATTAGTTATACGATTACCTAACTCACTGATAGTTAGTTATTAGTTAATCGAATGACTTATCCGCTGTTGGTTAGTTATTAGTTATTCAAATAACTTACCCAGTGCTGGCTTAGTAAGTAATTAACCCGCTGCTGAGATAGTTATTAGTTATTCGAATGACTAATAACAAGTTGCTAACTTCAGAAATGATAGAAATATCAGTTAATCTCGATGGGCCATATCAATGCCTCGTTCAAATTAACTGTCAGGCAATATTGGTCTGCTATCGCATATGAGGCATGGTGTTAATATCAAAACGACACGCGCTTGTACTATATTACTCTCTTGTGTGTCCCATCGGCCTCCGTGGCTCAGTTGGTTAACGCGCTAGCACAGCGTAATGACCCAGAAGCCTCTTGAGTACGGCGTAAGACACCAATCAAATAAATAAGTCTTGTGTGTCCTTATCTGTTACACTGTGAAATTATTTTAGACCTGTTGCTCCTCTTCAAACAAGGGTTATGAGAATATTAATTTTTTCTGCACTCTTTGAGATACTCTTGATTTTGTAACTCATTTATGCGCACGTAGATATGCCAAATATTTATATATAAACACTGTGAAGTACCTGAATAGTTTAAACGATATTTTAAGAAGGTTTCAAATGAACATTATTTTCAGACCAAAGGAAGCAGGTTAAATTTGTGTAAACCATGCTGCAGAACTAACCTGTATCTTCATATCCAAACTTTAAAGATAAGATTAAAGAACAAGCGTCCCATAAAACTCAAACTAACATTTTTAATTAATTTCCACTTTTAATGCCATGCCATGACCCGATCCACTAATTCCTTGTACATAACATCAGTGATAACTCAAGCCATGCAGGGTTTAATTCCCCGTCACACTGATATCCACTATTGAATAATGTGTACTTTATTGGTGGTGAATAAATCTGAATATGAATGTACATGTACATTGATGTCTACATCAGAACTGACTGTTCACACCAATGGCTGTTCAGTCATGCACAATCGCTGCGCACACAGGTATTCCCTGACATTGTTTCTTCAATGACCTATTTGAACAAGAGGTTTAGTCTCAATATTTACATTGAAGCATCAGGCGAGGAAATATCTATGTATAGACATAATTTCAAAGTTTCACATCATCAAATAAGCCACCCTTTCCTCACGAAATCAGCGCAAATATTTAAATTTTCAAACGTGAATTCCTGCCAAAAATGATGACCAAAATTATTTCTTGCTCTCTGCACAATTTGAATTTGGGTTTTGGACATATGTTACAAAACATAAAATTGTAAAATGTAAAACTTTTCAGTCCTTCAGCCTGACTCGGGTCTGCTTCTTTGTTTACAGCACCGTTACTTTCGTCGGATATCTTTCTGTTCAACTAACCATTACCATTTGCACCACCTTACTTGGATCTGTGAACTACTGTATCTTATTCATAGCATAATTACATTGATGGCATACCTGTCAGATCATTCAGTTCACAGTAATATCAGCACCGTATTTTGTAACTATTGTTGCCTGTTTCTTTATGCTTTTCTTCATTGCTCTTTCATACATCGAACTGATCGTTTCAATTTGACTTCGTAATATTATCCTCACTTGTATAGTAATATACCGAAGAGTCCTGGGTATGGCGTGTGTACATTTCGTGTTGTGGCATTTGTTAAGTCCTTGTGTTGTGTGACGAATTCTATCAGTTACTACCGCGAAAGTTGGTGTGTCAAGGCTATTCCATCAAACGTTTTCACGGTAAGTTTCTTAACTTTTACAAGGAATATAATTCTCTCGTAAGTAAATGTGGACAAGGGAGTCAAAGTCACTGGCATGGTGACATGTATTCTTTGTGTTGACTTACATTGCCGCGTTGGATATATGACCAGTTAGAACATTACTACCGTCTTTACCGTCACCGAAAACTGTTGACAGGTTCTGTTTTCATGATTTCGTCCTAACTTCGTACTTTATATGTTTTCGTAATTCATTGATGGCTTGCGTAAATGTAGCTGTGGGAATTGGCTTTGTGATTATTGACCGGAACGCCCATTTCGGCTGGTAAACGAATGACTGTTTTGACGCATAAATACATCAACCCATTCAAGACGCTATTGCCTGTTTCACATTCCGATTGACTATACTGTTTCTTGGTTGCATACTACATATTCTTAGCACCATAACCTTATTCGCACGCTACCTGACTACATTATTTGAGAACGTTTGTGTGTATGTATGTATGGCTCTGACTGGATTGTTACATCGCACTTAACAAATTTTCAGTCATATCAGGACGAGGAGTCCTTAGGCGTGTTTAGATATACTGTGTCTTCTTGTGCCAGGGTGAGTCCAAGACGCCAAAATGCTACATCCACCGAAGACACCAGACATGACACACCGCCCAGTCACATTATGCTGACAACGGAACAACCAGACCCGTTTCCTTACTCTAACCTCTCAGTGATCAGCGTCAAACGAGGCAGCAACAAATACCATTTTGAAAGTCTTTTATATGACAAAACCCGGGTTTGATCTTTGGGCTTAGAGACGGACGCTCTAAGCAATAGGCCGCCTGTTTTTGGTTTATTTCATTGATGTTTATGTGACGAGGGCCAGTATTATGTTGGGAGGAAACCCGGGAAAACAGGCCTTTCGTTGGCACGCTAACCACTTCGGCCACCGAGGCCCTAAACCTGTTTTTGAATTCTCAGATGAAATGTATACAGCTGGATATAGTATGGCCCACTGAAGACGAATCTTGTTTAAGTTTCTTCTGTGATGTATTCTTTTTCTATAAATTGCAATTATATCTCGAAGACGTGCATTTTTGTGAGTTTTGAAGGTCATCTGATCGGAAACCGTCGCCGCTGTCAAGCTGAAAGTTAGTCAGTAGGTAGTATTTTTTTTAAATTTCTTCTCGTAAAATGAGTTTCAAAACTTGCTGTATTCACTGCCATCTTACATCAGTTTTACTGTATTGGTTACAGTGATGTTGTAAGTTTTTCCATGTAGTACATTTAGCAGGCCGACGTATCTTAACACGTTTGAGCGGCAAGATTGGTTTACTCTTGTCAGGCTCCGCGGAACTCGTGGAATCGCGGAGATGCGAAGAGAAAGGCAAATGTTGGCTTTCAAGAAATACACGTACTGTTATTTGCTGCATTTAGATTTGAGTTTATGTTTAATTATTGCTGCACAGTAATGTGGCTTCAATCCTTGCTCATTGTTGAAGTTCATGCAATAAACTTTGAATATTTAAGAAGACATTAAGGCAGAATGCATTGAATAAAATGAATGTTTTGTTTTCCTTTTAAAGACTAAGCATGACAGTATGATAGCTACTGAACAAATTGCAATAGACTGACAAGAACAGGCGTTTTACATTTGATGACTACATGAATACCTTTTATTCCTCTGTATTGCACATTGTCACCAAATTTAAGAATTAGAAAATCACGCTTTTTATCATTACTATCAAAAAGTGGTGAACATTTTTATGGATAAGATCTTTGTTTTTTTTCACTCATGTTTTAAAATAGTTAAAGTGAAGAGAAGACTATAAAATATCACCAAAATTAATATTGTTCCAATATTTTATCTAGCTCATACTGGCTTCCTCTTTGGCCGCACGTGATAAGGTCTTTCAGCTTTTTTCGATATCTCAAACTATACATCATATGCAAGTGTACTGCTGTCTAATAATGGATATTAAGTAAAATATACTTATGTTATCTCTGTACCGCCTGGGTTTTTGTTTTTCAAGGAAGCGTGTAAGACAATCGTGACCATCTCATTGATATATACATACTGTGCCGATATCCACCAAGTTATTACTGCTGAGTTTTGAGCGACCATGTCCACAGCTTTCAAAGACCAGTTGGAATTGGAGCACAGTTTGGACCTATTTACACCTACTCATATGCAGGCAATACATTTCACAGTCAGTAGCTGCCCCTAATAATATAAGAAAAGTGCATCCGAATGATTTCTACCGATACCACCGTTGATAGACCGTCCGATTCGGGAGTGGTAGATCCAGGGTCAATCCTGGGTCGAGTCCCACCTAAGACCTTAAAAGGTCACGTTCAACATAAAGGGGATAGTGCAACGTCTGGTTGACCAGTATCAGTATAATGGCTCGGGCTGGGCAGCCTATACGTTGCCTATGGTGAGTCGTCTCGGTGAAGCAGCACTAGATTAAAAAGCGGCGGAAATGCGTCCTGCAACAAGGAGGCACATTACATGCACCCTAAGGATTCCTTCGTCGTCATATGACTGAAAAGTTGTTAAGTACGACGTTATACCCCACGCACATTCAGAATGCTTTCTTGCGCCTTTGTGATATTCTAAAGCATCCTGTCTTTTAATATACACTAAGGTAGCGGACAAACTCTTAATCGTTGTAGTACTCAAAGAGTTACTCCCCCTGATCTATCTGTTCGTCGTGTTAACTCCGCTATGAAGATACGTACACGCACACACGTGCACTTGCCCATATTCTCTAACGAAGCGACGTCAGAACATTTTATTGCAAAGTATTTATAGAACACTCCGCTGGACTGCAAACATTCAGATAGTTTTTTATGTTTAAATTCTTTTCCGGTCTAAAAGTCAGGATCGAACTGCTGATCTCAGCACCGTAAGGGATATCAAAATGTCGGTGGTAGGGACATCTGTATCTTGTAGAAGAAGGCATCATTATGATACATACATGCACATACTGATATTGGACGTTAATGTAGCCTACGTTCACAAGCCTTTTTTTTGTAAATAAACATAATATGGTCATATTTTATAGTTTTGACTCCTAGTCTCGGAAATTGAATAGTCCAAGTTTTATGGACATACGTCACATTCCATTCCATTGAGACCTGCTGAAGCAGAGGATTCCTAATCCCGACTTTCCCGAAAGTCTTTAGACCTGACTTGTTTTACATACATAAAATATTAAAACAATATTTATTTGGGTGTTATTCCATAGTCTACACTTGACTTTAAGTTTAGAAAATGAATGGAAATCTTATCTGGGAAATGATGGCCACTAGGTAATGACAAAAAGCCATTGTTTTCTTATAATTAAATTAGGTGACAATGGGCTATAAAAATTAGCTCTTGAAACACCATGTATTGTCTGCTTTGTCGGGTAACAAAACTGCTTGCAACTGTCATATTTGAGGAAAGAAAACATTTGATCGGTAAGTAGACTAGCTAATCAAAAGAAAAACAAATACATATGTGTAATGATATACAATGAGGACTGCATATCAACTTTGTAAGAACGATACAGTAAATAGTCCCTACTTTAAGTTAACAAGGGAATAAAGAATACGTACAGTCTGATGCATAACAATCACTTAAGCAGAATAATACATTGTATAGTTTATTTCTTTTAGAGAGTCGCGTACGTTCAGCTGTTTGTAAAATCAGTCATACTCGCTACCAAAATTGCCTTTAGTCAGTGTCACGTAACAAGCCAAGCTCTACACATTAAAATGTTTAACGTCCATATTATAAGAAGGGAAATGCAGTTAGAATACTTTTTCTATTCCATAATGTTAAACTCCAAAAAGTTATTTTCAACATCAACAACTCATTGCCTTGGGTGACGTCCTAATTATTAAAAAACAAGTGGCATGCTTGGGTAATGAGCGAAATCCGGTATGTTTTGAGGGAAGGTGACCTCTGTTACCTAATATGTGACTGACGCATGTTCCTGGCTGCACAATGCCGACGGGAAAATATATGACTTACGAAGAGAAAGTGGCTGTTCTAAACTTATGCAAACATCTGCACAGTTCTACAGACGACGATAGAATACGAATGTCTGTCAACAGGGGGGCTGCACAAATACTGAAGTTGTATATGTATGTGCGAACTATTCAAACGGTATTGAATGAATACAGTACAACTACTAGAGGGCCGGTACGGAAGGTCAAAGCGGCCAGATCTTCTACATTTCACAGCTTTGATATTAGTTTTGTAGTCAGACGTATCAGGTGTTTTCTAAATGGTAAGGATCTACCGACAGTACCGAAATATTTGACTGCTCTAGAGGAAGAAAATCCAACATTTACATTGTCGTTTTCGTCGGTATGGAGGTGTTATGTGCACAACTGCCGTCAGCTTCTAAATTTAGCTTGCCACTGTTTACATATGCTGAGTTCAGGGCCTGCTGTCTGCCTCTCCCTTAGAATGTTCCAGAATATGCTCAGTTCGGGGCCTGTTTGTTTACAACAAGTGTTCAAGAATTTTCTTATTCTAGAAAAGTCCACCAGTCTATATAAGACCTATGAAAGCAGGTCAAAGGGGGAGAAAGGAGAATTATTGAGAGTTTTGGATGCTTTCGCTGTGTGTTACTTTAGTAGGCCTTTTGCGCTGAATTTTGGTGTCTTTATAGCCTCTGGCTTTGTTATATCTTATCTCCACCGAGCACTTGTTCAGTCTGAACTTGTATATTTAATTTGTGCTCTTGTGTACACAGTGCTTATTAGTACACAGACCCTGTCTGTGGAATTTTGTGTATATTTCGTCATACACTCAGTTATACTGTGGATTTTCCCTCTTATGAATATTGCCTCTGTGCAATTTTTAAGCATTGTGGAGTATATGCGTCCGTTTGGACTTGACACCGTTGTACATGTAAGTACTTTAGTATTTGTATAGATACTGCTATCCTTTCTTGTTAAACTTAAGTACTTCAGTATTTGTAAATGTCTTGTTATCTGTTCTTGTTAAACCTAACAAATTGTTGTAAAATAAAATCTGCTGGTTTTGGTTACTTTTTTGTGCGGCTAAACTGTCGTGTATTTCGAACAAGCCATCTCTTTATAATACAGACAGTTTGGGTCGTAACAGGAGAGTACTGAAAAGGAAGGTTTTTAAGTACTGGAAAATAATCGACAACGGGAAAATCGTATTAGAAAGAAAGGATGTATTAGAGAGTAGAAACAATTATTTACGCAAAATAATGTTGTTCAGAGAGGCATATGACATAGTCTAAATAGATGGGACCTGGGTTAACATTCAGAGAGGAAGTATGACATAGTCTAAATAGATGGGACCTGGGTTAACATTGGCTGTTCTGTGTCAAAACAATGGATAGGTCCCGACGAAAAATGGACCCAAATGCCACCAATTGGGAAGGGGCGACAACTCATTCTATTATACACGGGTTCCGCGAAGATAGGTTTATCAAAGATGCCGCATTGTTGTTTGAGGCCGAAAAACAGCAGTTTATCATGACGAAATGAATGGTGATAAACTCTTGAAATGGTTGGAAATGGTTTTAATTCCTCGTGTAGAACACCCAAGCGTTCTTATCCTTGACAATGTCAGCTATCACAACATCAAACATCCAGCAAGTAAATGTCCCACGGTGTCAAACAGGAAATAATGATTTCCAAAAAGGGCTCAGAAATCGAGACATAGCATTTCCTGCAATTGCTCACGGGAAAGACTTTATTGAAATAGGTTTGGAGAAATAAGTCGATTACAACATACCAGTCTAACGTCGTTTCCCACCAGAATGATTATTTGACCTTACGAACGCAGGTGGCTTGTTGTGAGTTGAACGCGATAGAGCTGATCTGGGCAAACATTAAGAGCTACGTCTCGCATCACACCAACACCTTCAAGTTATTGGACGCTAGGTACTTCAGAAGGCTATGGACAAGGTTTCACGAGCCGACAGGAAACATGCTGTCAAACACGGAATAAATATACGTTTCATGATCAGTTCACTTTGAGAGGCCATGAACAGGTTATTACTCAGAATAACCTGATAAATCAATTATAATGCGTCATGTAAACTTATCTAAATCTTGTTGCTTTGAGTCAAAGGTTTCTGAGATATAGTAGTTTATGCTCAATGGAAATACTTTTATTGTGACAGATAGAGCAGGAGTACTGGCTGCGAGAAGGCCTGCGCTTTTGATCCCGTGATTGCTAGTCTGAACAGCAGCGAAGATGGCGACACCAGTGACAGCAACGTACAAGATTGAATCACATGAACTGTTAATGTTTGTGGCATTTCTTCAAGCAAATTAGTAAAACCGAAAAATATGAATGTATTTTTTAATAATGTTTTTGCTGTGCACATAGGATTAAACAGTAAAGAAATGCCTACCTTTTGATTCACAGAAAAATTCTAATTAAATACAATACTGACGTTAAGGAAAGTTTGATTCACAGTAAATTCTAAACAAATACAATACTAACGTTAAGGAAAGTACATGTATGTATGCCTTTGTCGTTGCCCAACTCGCATATCCAATATTTCATCAAGCGACTGGCTTGAGTTGTCCAGAGACAGGGAGAAAATCAAAAGACAAAAATATATAAATGCACACAACATTCCATCCTTTATAGTTAGATGGCGGAAACCGACATCCGTAGCCATGAAATTCTTCTCTAGAATGATGTAATTCTGGAATGGTGCCGTGAGTGTAACCGTTTTCACGCTCTGTCATAATATAACCTAATAATTGAAATAGTTTAAGAAGTATTATAGCTCAACAGTAGCCATGTGATCTCACGACAGATACAGAATTCTATTGCACCCCCCCTCCCCACCCCCGCCGACAAAAAACAAAAACATACAGAACAATGGGGTGTACTCTCAGAGACGATAGCGGAGGTTTTCTTACTGCAAGGAATAGTAAAATATTTCACACCCATTCCTCAACATGCAACTTATTTATGACGTAACCCGAGGCAATGAGTTGCTGGTATCGAAACTAAGCTTATGGAGTTCAACATTATGAATTAGAAAAAGTACATTTTCCTTGTAATAATATGGACGTTCAACATGTCAGTGTGTAGAACTTGGGTTGTTAGGTGACACTGACTAAAGGCAATTTTGGAAGCGAGCATGACTAATTTTACAGACAGCTGAATGTAGGCGATTCCCTAAAAGAAATAGACTATAGTACACACGGACCCTTTGTTAAGCAACCACTTCATACGGATAATCAAGGAAGCCGGTGCTGCGCACACACACAAGACCTGGCTCATACACTTCATACATGCTTCATGCGTATGCTTAACGTTCACAAGCACTGCGTTAAGTAACCACTGTACACATACCATCAAAGAAAAACTCAGCACACACAAACTGTGCACGCACAGAAAAGGTGTTTTAGAAATGTTTTGACGCATGGGTCTCAGTTATGACAAGACGGATCATTTGCATTGTCATTTTCGTGGATTGCATGCATTCTTGGCTTAAAAGAAAGAGAAATTAGAGCATGGGTGGCTGGAAGATCTAAGAGCAATATAATCATCGTTCGGGTAGAACATACAAAACGCACCTACATAAATTTATATACTCGTGACTACTTGGAAGCGTCTTGTAGGCAAAGCTTTATATGTTAGAAATGCGGTTTGTATACGTTTGGTGATGAATATATAAAGAGCGCCGTGTGAAAACATTTTATACGAATATGCTAACTGATGTCATAATTAGATAGCAATCCAAGAAAGCCCGACATTTGTCCGGATTCGAATCGATCAAAGACATTATAAACGACACTAAGAACAGTTAGTGGTCTTCGCTGTGGTCAGAAATCGACTCTGTCATAGAAAGCCTAAGTCTGGTGGACGGATGGACTTTAAAAAGATCATTTATAGAAGTCCTAGAAAAAATAGTAAAATGAAAATGCCTCGTTAATTTCCTGGAGGACAGAACCAAATGGACCAGAATGGCTCCAAAATCAGTTTCAAACACTGTTCAAAGATCAGCGAAATACTTGTTTATATAATACCGCCGAACCAAGCGTGCACATCTAAGTCAGGTGACCATGAAATGAATCCCGGAAACCATCATAAGCTGGCAACTAAAGTATACTGAATCTGGTCACCACTGACGATGATTTTACACAGTATACTGATATCTTGGTGCTTAATACCAGTGACATTTTGATTTTTTTTTATCTAAGGATGGATTGTGTGAGAAGACATTGTACAGTTTACGAGGAAAGTGACAAATAGGTGAAATAATAATCCGTGCCTTGTAAAATACCACTCAAATAAAGTAATACTGAATATACTTGCGATAGCGGTAAATGGTGTTTAAAACGTTCAACACTCAATAATGTTTTTACGATTCCGTATCACAATTTTACATACCGATGAATGGGATTCAAAACTCTACTGATATTCAAGCACTAACTACATTACTATTTTGAACCTTTTTTTTATTCAAAGATACGAGATCGGGAAACTGTTCTCTTGCCTTTAATGCGACTTGTTCCCCTCCCCAGATCAGAAGTCATTGTACACAATTAACTTAGTATGTCCGTTTGAAAGAATCCTTATCTCCTTTCAGGGCGTTTGATCAGTATGACGGCTCAATATGTGGCGATTTGGAGGCTGTACTGAAGACTGAAAAAACATGCAGAGACAAACACGATGGGGAAACCTTAGATTCGTCTCAGAGCAGTGCGACTTTAAGACGGTATGTTTTGAGAAGTCAAATACCCTCAACTAAGCATAAATGGGCAGTAGACAAACAGAACTTTATGTTGTGTAAGCGTTTATGTTATTTGTCACTCTTTCTCATTCCATGTTATTTTTGGGGGGTTATGTAAACATTTCCATTCATAGATACATAACAAGATATTGTCTAAAAGGGAAATCCGCGAATATAGTGCAGTAATGATGTTTCTGTGATGTAACAGGATAAAGTATTCACGGACTCTCTTGTTTTTGAAGGTACAATTGGTAGGGATACGCCATAGCACTCATCCTGACCAATATTCGACAACACAGTCGCGACCTGCCACATAAGTTATGTAAACAAACTGCGTATCAGAATTAACCCGGTACAGTTACCAATGTATAGCATATAATCAACTACCTAGCCGTCATTCTACCTACGACAGAGTGACGCACAGTATATGTTGCTAGTAGCCGCATTCTGTGTACAGATTTATTCCCCATTTACTAGACGTGAGCTCAGAAGTTTTTGTTAAATTTCTCCTGCTGAAGCCATTTCTTCATACCTAGTGACCGACAATCTAGAAAACACAATATTGTTAAACAACAAAATTTCCTGTGAACCACCCGATGATTTTATTGTAAGTTGTCAATCTGCTAGGTTCATGCATCATATATTGTGTAATAAAAATGGAGCTCCTGTCATCGAAATGAACCCATGATTAGGTGACAAAGAGTAGTATCAACCCATTTGCTCAATTTCTATATGCATGTAATAACGGGCTTCGGAAGTGTGATTATTGAAACACTGATGATCTAGAGTTACATGCTACTTAGCTCATAAATATGGACTTAGCCTGCATCTTAGGCTGGTTAAGTAGAGCTGTAGATTGACTGGATGTCTGATTGCTGTGTATGGTATACGTCTGCTTTTATGCGGCGCTAAAAAGCAAGATGGGTAAATCTGGACTCAGTTCATGCTATATAAATTGGCGATTGTACTGAATAATGATACATTTATTTATTTATTTCATTGCGTGTTTTACGCCGTACTGTAGAACATTTTACTTATACGGCGACTGCCATCATTATGGTGGAAGGAAGCCTCGTAGAACCCGGGGAAAACCCACGACCATCCGCAGGTTGCAAAAAGACATTCCCACGTACTGTCGCTCTATTACGCTTACCAATGGGCAACGGAGGCCTCCCAGCGCAAAATTAGCCTGCAAAGATTTAACCTCTGAAGTACGTTGATTAGATGAATTTTGTATGGTGTAAGACCAGATTTTGGCTTGGCTAAAAGCTTTGCTGGGAAGACATTTACAGTGTGGTCCAAGGCCTGGAGTTAGATGTTTAATGTACTGTTTCTGATAATGACTACACACGAATGTTATCATGGTTTAAGTACTACACGGCTTTGTGAAATTTGAACATCAATCCCACCCAATCCAACAGTGTTAAAGCCAGATTCCATTCTAGTAAATTGTTTGGAAAAAATCATTTAGAATCCCGAGGGCGGTTGAGCAGGTAACGGTAATGCCACGTGGATCATGGATCAATTCCCCTATCAGTGTAGCTCACTTATGGGTTTTTTTTAACTTTGTGTCATTATTATTGAGAACTGGAGATTAAAGCATCGTAAAAATATCTTTAAAAATAAAACAGCTAACTGTAGTATGCTTCTGCCCTAGTTATAGGTTACATGAGCGCAGTGATTTTCCTCACTGTTTATGTAGTAAATTTTCCAACTTCAACCTAAAAAATATACATTCCGCAACTTTCGCGTGGTACCAGCACATTCAGCTTGAACTGTTGGAGACATAGTTGCTGAAAGTGAAATTATGGCATTTTACTGCCTGGGAACATCCAGCGGGGTGGGTCGAAACACTGAGAAAAACGTTATCAGTCCTATCCAAAACAGACAAAATTCTAATATAATTTAAACTAGGTGCAAAATAGCAGTGTAGATATTTATAGTGTATCAACAACCTAATATGTTTACGTTGCAATGTTACCCAATGAGTGCAGTATTACCCAATGAGTGCAGTATTACCCAATCAGTGCTCATTCACTCTTCAGTTCAGGGGCAAATCCTGTACCCAATTGCCCAAGTTGCGCATGTGTAACATAGAGTGTGCTTAGATCTGAAGTCCACGTTCTCTTGAATCTTAGTCACGAGTGATGGAAAACGACATGCGCTGTGAGCTTATTACTCTCTGTGTCGATATTCTCTCAGTGGACAGTGAACTTTCCCAGTGTTTTGCGTCGTGCGTCATACACAAAGAAGCAAATCAGAAATATCCGGTGACCCGCACCCAGGCGATATAAGGCCATCCCAGCCTCGGGGGTATCACAGAAGGTTGTTCGCGCTAACGGTTGCCTGAAGCTCGTATAGCCCCTGGAGAACGGCAGGTAAGTCAGACACTATAGACAATATTATACAACATACTCAAGGGATACTGTTTCAGTAGTTACCTGTACTGAAGTCTGCAAGTTCATGCAAATTTCCTCTTTCCAACTCAGATTGTATAAACGTTGAAGGCGTTTGAAGTCCAGGGTTATGGTTTGATACTGAAAATTGAATTATCTCAGAAACTATTGAAATTTTTCTCCTTGATACTGAGATTAAACGCGCCAAACCCCAGCCATGAGTATTGAAGAACTGTCAACAAGACTTTCTGTAAGAACCAGTGACAAGCGACAACTATTCTAAAGTTTAGTCCTGGTAGGCTAATGAAGATCTGTTTCAAAGAAATATCCGCCCATACGTTTCAAGTATTGAGGAACAGATGGCTTTTCAGGCGGTAATAACACTCTTTGTAGAGCAAATCAATCCCTTCAGCAATCGCAGCTGGTGATAAATGTAGCAGCAAGCTGTTTTATGGCCGTCTAATTCACAGGAGATTTGGGTAACTTTAATGAGAAATTTCTGAACTCCAACTTTCAGAGAACTGCTCAGTTTCGCCAGTATCTTAAATCCGACCTTCAGAGAACTGCTCAATTTCGTCAGTATCTTAACTCCAACCTTCAACGAACTGCTCAGGTTCGTCAGTATCTGAACTGCGACCTTCAGCGAACTGCTCAATTTAGTCAGTATCTGAACTCCGACCTTCAGCAAACTGCTCTATTTCGTCAGTATCTAAACTCCGACCTTCAGCGAGTAGCTCAGTTTTGTCAGTATCTGAACTCCGACCTTCAGCGAACTGCTCAATTTCGTCAGTGTCTACCGGCCCGGATAACACAGTTGGTAGAGCGTCCGCTTCGGGACCGGTAGATCCAGGATCAATCCTTGATCGAGTCACACCTAAGACTTTAAAAGAGGAAGTTGTACGACGTTAAACCCCAAGCACTCACTCACTCGTCAGTGTCTGCACTTTAACCCTCAGTGAACTGTTCAATTTCGTCAATATATGCAGAGACTTGTCACACTGGAAACTAAAAAGGCGTGTCAAGTCGGCTAATAAGGGTGACGGAAGGATCTGCTATACCAATGTAATATCTAGTAAATATATGTTCAGAGACATGCGGTGGGATTCGAGATTATAGCCAGGTTCCATTCTATAGACCACAATATCAGATTTCATTTCACAGTTTATGATCTCCTTAAAATAATTTAACTAGCAAACTAAAATTACGAATGAGTGTTCGGAAAATTGCTCAAACCTTTCACAAAATCCAAATATTTTGGAACAGTAAAGCGCGGAATCGGATCCAGAAAGTGAAAATTTCAAAAACGCACCACAATTCTGTAAATTCCAGATCAGAAGAATAAAACTTGGTCGAAGCATCCATAAAAGTTTTAAAGCCGTGAAAGGGATGATTGCTTGGTTATAACACGCCGAAAATGCACTCTCGATCAAGAACACCAATTTATCGTTCAAACGAGGTACCATGTCTTTAAGTTTCACTGTGAAGATCCACGTTAACCAGAAGAATATATTTACTGAAACCTTCATGTGAGTATTTCTAAGTGCTCTCAAAGTTTCGTCTTTGTTAACGTTTGTCTTCGTGTGTAAAAAATAAACTTCACAATCTATGTGTAAAAATGATATTTCAGTGCGTATGGAGTAGGGTACCATTATTCCATTTTATGACCTATACATTGCTTCAGTGCATGTTTGGAGCCGTTTAGGTCGCATGTTAACTGTATAACAGGAACAGAAGAATAAAACAGAACTGAAAGAAAAAGTAGCCTTACGTGTGTGTCGGCAGCTGTCACTCGCTACTATAATCAGTTTTGCTTCTTGAGGTGCACAGTTTATTGCACAGTTAATTTGCCTGTTGTAAAGTTGTTGATTTTGTAGTGTTCGGTAGTGTTAAGAAATTCATTTTTTTACAAACCGTGTTTTAAATCTTGAATGTACGTGCTGTTTAGGTAGTTGGAGAGAATGAAGATATCATTGCTCGAAAATGTTCCCCAGGTCAGAAATCTTTTAATGAATGGAATTTACCATTCACGTTTTGGTGACGAGACGCTTTAGTTAGTCGTTAGGTGACGCTAATGTTATGAGGATCATGACAGAGTCGGCCAGAATCGGCTTATTTATGGTACAATGACGTCACACTTTATTTATGTCATGGACAAACTAATGTATGAGGCCAAGGTATTTCAGGGACGTTACCACAGACGAAGTTACGGTGACGTAACTATCATATTTTCACTCTGTTAAAACCGATAAGCCAGTCAAAGTTATTTCAGTTATGTTTAATCACAAGATGGCTTTTGACGCCATAATAACAAACGTTGGAGAAGAAATCAGTTCCTTTAGTAATCGTTCCCAGTGCAAAGCATAATTCCTAGCTGTTTTAAGACCGTCTAATAACCCTAACCCATGACTTCCTATTTAGATAGGGGCATTCTGGGGAAAAACTCGAGTGTGATGGCTACACTTTTTGTTGATTTCTGGTTTGTATAGCAGATTCGATTTTCAGAAATTTTCCTCACGTTAACAGCAGTGTAACACATCGTGAACCAACAGCAGGACGGAATCCGTCACTAACATAGCAATGAGCCATGAATACGGTTTTGACTAGCAAAACCTAGCTATAAACCTTAAACACGGTTTAAGTCGTCTTAAAATTACCATGTGTAAACTAAAACTACCAAGGGATTCTCGGAGAACTACCCAAAGCACCTTTCCCAGAAACAAAACATTACCGTTCAGAAAATAAGAATGATAGCCTATTGTAAATAAATTCCTCAGGGGAAAACAAAAAGCCGACAAGTGAAATTAGGCGGTCTGTTCTAACTATCATTGATTTAAATACCTTCTTTAACATGTTCAACTTTCCACACTTGCTTCCATTTAAGCTATGACAATGTCAATAACAAAACCTTTTTATGGCTTTTGTTTCCTGACGGATACATGACTGGATGATATTTTGAAGCCTGCTAATTTCCTGGTGCTGGTTAGAGTGGTTAGAGTGGGTGTATCATAATTGTACTGTATGCATGCGGGCGTAGAAGGCTATTATTTATTTATCTTTTTTCTGTTTTTTTTTTATTTTTTGAACGCCATACTCTAGAACTGTTCACTCATGGCAAGGTGGTCAGCTTTAGGGATGGAGCATATCGGAATACCTGGAATAAACAAAGTTACTGACAATCGTTTTCACTACTGATGTAAAAACATAACCACCATATGCGTGAAAGATAAAAAAAAAGCCTTTAACGAACGTAGGACCAAGCAAATGGTCCCTTGAGCGGCGTCGGCTGCTATTTATCCCCATGCATAGCTCTCGCGAACAGTAGCCAGAATCTAGAGATATGCTGTGAAAGACCGAATCTGACCCCATGTCGTGCGGCAGCGATTGGAAACTCATGTCTTTTACCACTGAGCCGCATCTCTTAAACGTGTTATAAAATATGTCACTCAAAATATGTTTTACCACTCATGTATATGACTTGCAAATAACACTGTGGTTCTTTAACTAAACACTGATTATACTGTCATAGATGACATAGAGCATAATCCCTTCAATAGTGGTCAATATCGCATTTTGAAACACGGCATGAATTACAAATATTAGGCTCATAAATATAAACAGTGCATGTATCTGTTAGGAACAACATGTGGTATTTTTCAGGAACCAGCTCATCTAAGTTTTATTAGGAATTACACTTGACTCTAAACGTACAACCGAATACAGTTAGATCAAAACGATGACGGGTCCTACTAAAGACTTTAAAAATGGTACCTGTTGCTGCCTTGCTTGGCGACCAGCACTGAGAGGTTAGAGCAGGGAAACAGGACTGGTTGGCCCGATGTCAGTATAAAGAGACTGGCTGGGGTGTCTTTGGCATGATGCATCAGTGGTGGCAAAAATTTGACGGCGTGGACTCGCCCTGCCACAAGAAGACGGCACAGTACATGTATACCCAACCCAGGGATTTCTCGTCCCCATACAACTGAAAAATTGTTAAGTGCGACGTTAAACCCCAGGCATTCATTAATTCATCGATTCATTCTTTCATTCGAATAAAGTTTTAGAATTGGTATTAACATTATGTCCAGCGGGCGATGTTGGGCGTGTGGGAAATGACGTATACTACTGCGACGTTATCCGGCATTAAGTGACCTTACATAGCCTACAGATATAAATGAATCTTCCTTACTGCCCCGAAACAAAGTCGTAAGCTTACAAATCCTTTTGATGCCAGTTTGAATCACTGAGCCCACGTTGTAACAACATGTAATGAAGTTCCTCTGTAAAAGGCTGTTTCCGAAGTGAATAGAAACTGGCTGTGTAACATATGAGAAGTTCTTACAACAGGGATAACGAAAACATTGTTAAGAGAAAAATCAACAGTACATAGTTGTGTTTATGCCATGAATTTCAAGTTCACTACATTGGGTACTAATGCTGAAACATGAGATAGTCACCTGTGTGTCAGACTTGGCCACATGTTTTCTACTGTTATCTTGACCTGGCAGATTCAGTCGCTCTAGCGAACAGCTTCTGATCCGATTTGTACAAACAGATCCAAAGCCTAATACTTCTATGAAATGAAGAAACCCCTTCTTCACTAAACCGGCAAGATTCAGGTATTATTTTGATATTACATTAATTGCATAAATGATGTTTACTTTAAATCGTGTCAAAGCCAGGATCCATCCACACCGCTTTATTACTGATTAGGGTCGCGTAACACATTGTTACATAAACCGCAACCCATCGTTTTCAATTCATTTATTGTATTTAATTTGTTAATGCTTAACGTCATGCTTTTCGCTTATCTGATGGCGCTCAATTTTATGGGTGGAGGAAACTGGAGTGTAAATAACTTAGCGTTGAAATTCTTTAAAATTTCTGACAAAAATCCCCGCAGAGATACAGATATGCCGTTTTAGCGGAAAACGAATGGTCGTTAGATTACGGAAACAACCACACGAGCTTCATCAGAAAGTCCAAATAAAAAGGCTACAGACGAGCACTTAAAGCCTAGAATCTACCAATTCCCTGCTCACGAACGGCTTTGAACCCTCACCTCGTGTGCCCTAGAGATTAAATGACAAACGCCTTTAATCACCAGACCACTCCCCGCTCTCTCTGATGTTTTTTTTTTTTTTAGCATAATACAGAGTAATATGTTTGTGAATTTGTACTTATACAGTAATGCTATTTGTTTTGTTGTTTTTTTTTTCAGGTTTCAGGGTTAACACAAAGTCGATCCCATAATCATAATGATGGATAACTCCACGAAATCTTGGTGGGCCAATATGTCGGAAGAGATGAGCGATTTCACGAAAGCTCCAGTTGGCAACGTCAGTGGTCCCAAGTTTTCTCAGTACTTGCTCAGTCAGTACGGAATCTACGTTGCAGGTACCAACCTGAGGGCTTCCCAGACCCTCATCTGCTGCGCCATCGGCTTACCCAGCAATCTTGCCAGCATTGTCACCTTAATGAAAATGAAGCCGATGACATCCTCCATCTTTTTACTCATTTTCCTGGCCGCAGTTGACTTCAGCGTAGTTTTCTACAAACAGCTGTTCACCATTCTGATTCTGAATTTACAATACAGGGTGTCGGAAATTGGTTGTAAGTTCTACTTCTATATAGGCTCCATCTTGGTGCAATACTCAATATGGCTCATGGTGGCCCTAACCGTGGAGCGATTCATCGCAGTCTGGTTTCCGTTGAAAGTGGCGAACCTCTGCACGGTAAGACGGGCGAAGATCACAGTCATCTGCATCCTACTCGGCCTGGCATTGTTTAATATACCCTATGCCGTATCGACTTCCGAACGCCAAGAACCCACCGGTTGGTGGGTTTGTGGCATACACGAAGGTTTCAAGTTCTTTTTTGTCAAATGGTCCTGGGTGGACTCCGCTATTTACCTATTCCTGCCCTGGCCTACTCTACTCTTCTGTAACGTCATGATTATCGTTGGACTGCGAATTTCGGGGCGTAAGAAACAGCGTATGACAAACAGCACGAATCAAACAGCGGAGTCGAAGCGCCAGCAACAAAGTGTCACTGTTATGTTGATCGTAGCATCTGTCACATGTTTCGTCTTACTTACGCCAAATGCCGTCTTCTTTATATACCAGCGATACTGGGATGTTCAGTCCGATGCGTACCAGTACGCCTCTTACGTCTTTGTGAATTCGTTTATATACTTTTTGTCCAATTTTAACCATGCCATCAACTTCTTTTTATACGTGGTGAGCGGCCGACGCTTCCGTCGTGTGTTCATAGCGCTGATCACGTGCCGGAGCACTGAGGAGGCGCTTCGTGGCAAGACTTCGGGTGTCACTGCCGTGTCCTCGGTTTCCTCAAACTGGAAACCCACCAATGGTGTGGACAATGGTGGATACAAAAAAGACGAGGAAAACAACATATAACATCTGGAAACCCATCAACGGTGTAATGTCTACACACAGGAAGATAAAACAACATATAGCAACTGAAAACTCATTTATTAACGATGTGGTGGCTACACAAAGGAAGAAGAAAATCACTCATAACAATTAAACATATGGTGCCTTCATGAAGGAAAAAGAAAACAACATACATCAACTGGAAACTCACGAACGGTGTAGTGGCTACAAGAAGGCAAAAGTAAACCACACATAACAGCTGAGACTCATCGGTGGTCTGGTTGTTACACGAAGGAAGTAGAAAACACCTATAACAAAAGGAAACCCATCAAGATGTGGTGGCTACACGAGGGAAGAAGATAGCAAAATATAACAGCTAGAAAACCACGAGTGGTGAGGTGTCTACACGAGGGAAGAAATAAACATCACTTGACAACTGGAAACTCACCAATTCAGTTTGGAAATTGGTAATTTGGGATCAACGTCCATTGTTTATGTGGGAAATACTCGGTGATTTTCTCTTGTTTTTCACTCTGATGTAGTATTTTCGTGTTGTCACAAGGACGTGTATGTAAACTGAAATATTTATGATATTTACAGCTTTTTAATGAACTGGACAGAACTCGTATTGTCTGATTTTCAAATGATTCTGACATTAGTTATATCCTTTCAATAGTGAAGGTGACGTTAAGCCATAATCATTCATTCATTCATTCTTTCAATAGTGAAGGATGGTATTTGCATAGTAGAATAATTAATTCAAAATACGTACTAACATGGAAATTGAAAATGATAAAATAATGATACTATGCTTTATAAATAAACTGTGCACGGACGTTTTAATACTTTACAGACATGGTTAGTCATAAGCAAAGAAATCACAAACTGATAAATCGAAGTCGATACTTCAACCAAGGAATATGGGATAAGTAATTAAGTAAACAAGTCTTATTCAATAATGGACATGTACTCTTACCTGACTGTGAGAAACGGTCTTGATTTTTGTGTTTATATTCTAATATACACGTAGATGAAATTTAAAAACTCAATAAAATCCAAATCTGCACTAACAGTAACGTATATGGTGGTAAGTGTATAAATAAATGCGCTGAATGGGCGGTCTTTGTTTAGAAATGTTGTACAAGAAGCACCTTTATAATTGTCTACAGTGTTTGCTCATTATCTGTCGTCCTTTTATCTCTAGGTGTTTGTTAAATTTATGTGTGTTAAGTTTGTGTTGTGCAATGAATTAATATTTTATTCGAATATTGTCTTTCCGTTGGTGAATAAAGCTTTGAAAACGCCTTTGTTGTCATGACTCCTGAATTTAACATGAACGATTTACCAAGAACATAAAACCAAAAAAAAACAAAAAAGAGGTTTGGCCGATCCGTTAACAACGCCTGTAAATGTGATCGTTACACGATCGCGCAAAGCCAGGTATTCCGGTAATATATATAGGTTTCCATCATCCATTTCTGTGGGATCGGATTGTTTCTTTTTGCATGTTTTTGGAACAAAATCTCGTCTTCTGTGTTTGCTTGTACAACGTATGTGTATCACAACACACCACAGTTGTGTGAGCGATTGGCTTAGTTAATCATTCACCGCTGAAATTTGACATCTAAGTAGGTGATTAATACTAATCACATGCATTAAATAGTAAAGAATCAGTGACTGCCTGTTTGTAGCCCTCTTCTCCTTTCTTTCTTACCATCCCTATTTACCACAATAACTTCTCTAATGGTCAAACGTCTTTCTGTATGAGGTTTTGTTTGTTTACTTCCTATGTTGATTAGGGTGTAACGTAGCTTTCAACACTACAGCCCTGTAGTATCACGGTAGTCTCCCTTTGTAGCACACAGTCAAGAGATAGTGTTGGCCACCATGGCATTATAATGTTGCCTTGTTACACCCAAGCATGTTTTCGCCTTCTGTGGTCGGTTTCTTTTATCCAGTCGCCTCTATTCAGATGCCTGTAATATCAGTCATAGCTGCTACCAAATATACCTCTAGTCAGAGACACATAACAGCCCAAGCTTCACACACACCCAGATGTTGCAGATCCACGTTCTTGCCAAAAAATGAAGTTAGAACGCTTTTTGTTAATTTATAATGTTAAACTTCTTAAGCCTTGTTTCGACACCAAGAACACATTGCCTCAGGTGGCGTCAAATTTATCCAGAAACAAGTGGCATGCTGGACAATGGGCGTGGAGAGTTATTTGTTTCGCAACAGCTACACTAACATGCGGTTAGGACAAACTGCATCCTGTGACTCAGCCTTCACTACTCTCTCAGTGAAAAGACTACAATGGTTTGATAGCAGAACTTCCTGACATGCAGCTCTAAAACCATTCTGTCGTTGGATCATACACTACAAAATATAAAATATAATTCATTTATTACTGTTATATTATACTAAAAATTGTAAACAACTTTAAATATGTAAGTGTCAGAAATAGGGCTTAAAGTGAAGTCGATAGGTAACTGGTGTCAGTTTCCCTCAAAATACTCCGCCCACTCCCCAGCATTTCGCTTGATTTTGAATTAATATGACGTCACCCGAGGCAATGGGTTCTTGCCGTCTGAACTCATCTCCCTACAAGCAAGGTTGATACTATGCTATAGGCTTCATAATCACCTTGCTTTACTGTACATGTAAAAGTCACCAGAAACCTACTCTTTCCACAGCCAGCTGCGTTGCGGCCCGCTGGGGCATTTTCAGCCAACCATTGATCGTCCCTTACAAGCGTAATTTCCTTGTTTTGATCCGATTTTTCCCTTGGTATTCCCATACTTACTACAGCAGCAATAAGCAGGGCTAAGAACGGTGATCGGTGTGTTTTATTGAAACGAACAGGAAGCGAAAAGTCTCTGTGCTATTAACCAGTAGGCCTACCGATGATAGCGAAAGAGGCCGAACAATCAGTCAATGTAACCTATGTTGTTGTTTCACTGCTAATTTTTATCAAGCCCATTTTTGCCTCAAAATGATCATCCCCCCTTTAACACTAAACACGTCGATGTGCAGGGAGATATGTTTTGCCCTAACACTTCCTAGTGTGAAATAAATTTATTTCATACACCGCATACTTCTTATTACAGCCACATCCAATGTTGTTTTGAACTCCTGTCGGTGTCAATAACTAAGGTGGAATCTGATAAGACCACGAATCATCCATATTTAAGGTAAGCTCAGGGCTTTGTAGATGTGGCTCAGTAAATCAAGGTAGATGATCGCTAACTTGATTAAATGAAGATGTCTAAACGTATGCAGTGTAACCTTATGAATGAGGCGAAAGAATATGAACTTTCAACATGTCGATCTATAGATATTGTGTTGTTTTGTCACTGACTAAAAGCAAATTTTGTAGCCGATATGACTGATTTTACAGACAGCTGAATATAGGCGATTGGCTAAAAGAAATAGACTATGGTCTCGCGTCTGGTCTTCTGTAACCTACCGTGTTCTAAAAAACATAGCGTCTAATACAAGTCACCACCATGTGCACGACAGCCATTGCTTCATTGATTGAGATATTCTCCAGACATAGGCAATGAATTCAAAACTGTGAACTGATAGGGAGAGCACAATCCCTTGAGAATTCTCCTTTCAGAATCATTACTGCGGCATGAGATCCTCTGCTAGGAGAGTGCGTCTCATTCTAAGTTTGACAATATAGCGCGTTTGTAAACATGACTCTGATAGTGGTAATCCACACCCAAAGTTCAAGAAAACATTCAGACTCATACATCTGATGATAACTGTACGGACAACAACTTTAGTGACAACTTCAACCTATCAAGAGTTTAAAAAAAAAACAAAAAAAAACCTCTTTACCAACAATCATTAAGAAAGTTAACTCGGAAGTAATGGCGATAAAGCCTGGACGAAGGCCCAACTTCTTAACGGCCCTACACCAAAAAGTAGTGTAAAGCTACAACCGAGAGTACTGTCAGACTATACCTAATATTATTTACCGATTTAATTGGTGTTTTGCGTTATACTCGAATTTGTCATTTGTACGACGGCGGCCAGCATTATGTTGGGAGGAAACCGAGCAGGAAACACACGACAATCCGCACCTAAACCTAAAAGTAATGTAGGCTAGATCAAAACGTACATAGGGCTCGACCGATATACGATAAAAATATTGACCAAATAACAACACTGCAAAACATCACATATATCCATTGTCATATTGTAATCTATTTTACTTGTTCACTTTTTTGCCCACTATTGTGGGGCCTATATACTTGTTGTAGAAGTAGTAAACAAATGAGATTCGCTACAAGTATAACATGACCAAGGAGTGTGTGGGTTATTACGTCACACATACCAGAGCTGCACTGTTGCTAATCGCCAAGACACTAATGATGCATTTCGTAAAGTTCTTGGTGTGTGAACAATTTCTTGTCACCTATAAAAAGGCCCTGTAATCGAATCCAGTCTTAATTTTGATTGTCTGTAATGACAAATAAATTTATGTAAAAAGCATTAACAAAATAAAAGCTTTTTTTCTTAAACTTATTAATTCTTTAAAAGCTTGTGTCCGGTTTCTCTAACATGGTGCATCAGAAATATCGATTAATAGAGATACCACATAGGATATAACAGAAAGTTATATTATTTGTTATCACTTTTTTTTTTTTTTTTTTGCTGTTACGACTTCTAGGAAGACCATGTCTTCCTGTGTTCGACTCACTTAGACAGGACCACAGAAGTTTGAAAACCAACCAGCCAGGGTCCAGATTAAATTCGTGGTATGGGTCTGGGATGGAAACAGGGGAGGTAACTCTGGGAAAGGAGTACGGCGGTTTTTTCTCGCACTGCCGTTATGAGAGCTCCAATTCTACACTGATAGTTACTGATACGTGAAAGTGGTGCTAAAACATTTCGGTATCGGCAAACTGAATGCTCAGACATTAGAACGACGTTTCAACACATTCTAGGGCGAGGATAAAAACGAGACTCTCAAGAATATCACAAAAGCAAAAGAAAGCATTTTGATGCAGCTTTGGTGAATTAAGAAGAGGCAATTATTGAATGTGAACTGTATTGCCTGCTTCTGAAATCATGCTACTCAAAATTCACTAGTAATGACCTATTGGAAATGGGCACATTGTGTGTGTATCAGTGATGTGGTCACGATTGTCTTATAGGCATTCGTGAAAAAAAAAACAGACGGTACAGAGACAACATATGTACATTTCCTTAATACCCATTATTAGAAAGCAGTACACTTGCTTATGATGTATAAAATGTGATATAGAAAAACATCGACGTCATCATCAACGTCACCATCTACGTCACCATTTACGTCAGACAGATCTTACTTTGTCCCGGACTGTGTGTTTCAGCATCCTTGCTTTCAGATCTTGTTTTTAAGCCTTGCTTACTGGTATTTGGACTGTGTGTTTAAGCCTTGGTGACTGGTAGGCGCGTCGTGTGTTTAAGCCTCAGTGACTGACATGCATATCGTGTGTTTAAGCCTTGTTCACTATTATGCGGATCGTGTGTTTAAGCCTTAGAGACTGGTAAACGGTTCGGGTGTTTAAGGCTCTGTGATTGGTGTATGGATTGTGTGCTTAAGCCTTGGTGATTGATACACGGATCGTGTGCTTAATCGTTGGTGATTGATATGCGAATCGTAAGTTTAAGCCTCTGTGATTGGTATGCGGTTCGTGACCGGTATACGGATCGTATGGTTAGGCCTTGATGTGATATGCGGATCGTGTGCTGATGTATATGTGCTTGATGATTGATATAGTGTGCAAGCCTCGGTAACTGGTATGCGGATCGTGTGTTTAAACCTCGGTAACTGGTATGCGGATCGTGTGTTTAAGCCTTGGTGACTGGTATGCGGATCGTGTGTTTAAACCTCGGTAACTGGTATGCAGATCGTGTTTTTACGCCTTTGTGACTGGTATGCGGGTAGTGTGTAAGACACGGTAACTGGTATGCGGATCGTGTGTTTAAGCCTCGGTGACTGGTATATCGGATAGTGTGCAAGCCTCGGTAACTGGTATGCGGATCGTGTGTTTAAGCCTTGGTGACTGGTATGCGGGTAGTGTGTAAGACACGGTGACTGGTATGCGGATCGTGTGTGTAAGCCTCGGTGACTGGTATATCGGATAGTGTGCAAGCCTCGGTAACTGGTATGCGGATCGTGTGTTTAAGCCTTGGTGACTGGTATGCGGGTAGTGTGTAAGACACGGTGACTGGTATGTGGATCGTGTGTGTAAGCCTCGGTGACTGGTATATCGGATAGTGTGCAAGCCTCTGTGACTGGTATGGGGATCGTGTGTTTAAACCTTGGTGACTGGTATGCGGATAGTGTGTTTTAAGCCTTGGTGACTTGTATGCGGATAGTGTGTTTAAGCTTTGGTGACTGGTATGCGTATATTGTATTTAAGTCTTGGTAACTTGTATGCGGATCGTGTGTTTAAACGTTGGTTACTGGTGTCCAGATCGTGATTGAGCCTTTATAACTAGCATGCGGATCATGTGTTTAAGCCTCAGTAACTGATGTGCGGATCGTGTTTTTTGCAGCCCTTTAACTACACCATTGTGCATGTACCATTAAAGTTTGGTACCTGTAACCTACCTTTAACACAAATGAAAAAGCCTCTATGGAAATAAGACTTAAAACTTTCAATGCTATAGAGTCAATTCGTCCAACAGCAAACCTGTACAAGACAAGTCTGGTAGAATTGATCGTAGTAGCCATGCAAATGATTTTGCTTAGCATAACTGAAATCAATACAGTTATTTTGGTGTCTGTTGCATTTATTTAACTTTTTTTAAGAAAAAAGAATGAAAACATTCTTTGAAAAGTACCATTGGCTTATTGAAATATTGTTGATTTTCATGTGGCCGATGAAGCAAAAGTTGTACATATTTATCTATTTATTTGATTGGTGTTTTACGCGGTACTCAAGAATATTTCACTTATACGACGGCGGCCAGCTTATGGAGGGAGGAAACCGGGCAGAGCCCGGCGGAAACCCACGACCATCCGCAAGACCTTCTTACGTACGGCCGGAGAGGAAGCCAGCATGAGCTGGACTTGAACTTACAGCGATCGCATTGGTGAGAGGCTCCTGGGCGCTAGCGTGATAACCAACGGAGTCCCCTTGTACACATTAGATCTAAGCGTAAATGGTGATTAACATTCAGCCCTCTCTGTTATTTCAAAATGTCTTTACACAAATTGTTTGTTTCTTTTTGTAGAGTTGATTACTTATGCCTTGAATGTTAGAGGGAATAAGTCAACTCAGATGTAATCCATGCTCAGTGGGTACATACGATAGGAGCTTCTTGATAAAAGAAATGACGAAGTCATTCACTAATTTACCTGCAACAAGTTATTTCGAGTTATGAGTGTACGACGGCGGCCAGGATTATGGTGCGAGGAAATGGTATTATTATGCTACTGTAGGAATGTTTGCGCTGCCTGATTTGCCTGGGATCTCTTCTGGCGCACAGTTCAGGTCAGTGGCGGATTTCCCCTTATAGTTCTCTTAATTGGCATTTTTCAGAAAATATAACCCCTGTAGGTTTAGTTAGGAGTCAGACGCAACTCATTTTTGTATTTGGCTGAACAAACTCAAAAATTCCAAATTGCCTTTGGCGGTAGGTCACTTTAATGCTACAGCCTAGTTTCATTAATACTTACTGTTAACAGCAAGTATAAAATGATATAACTGTTGATAATCTAAATTCCTAGATTGTGTTTTCAACGTGTGCACAAATTAAGATATACATGGACTAAGAACAGGCAGGTTATTTTGGTAAATCTCCGAATCCGAATGCATTAGGTGCGGCAGCATGACTTGATTGCATTTGGCGGGCTAGGCTTCTCCTGTGATATGTGAAATAGCCTATGACTGAGCACACCACAACTACAAATCACTCATGCGGTATCAGAGTAAACATCCCGAAAGTCCCGTTTTCAAACATTACGATGTCCATTCTACACCTTTCCACCAGCTCGCTATGTACACGTTCCCACTAGTTTGTTACCTACACGTTCCCACTAGTTTGTTATCTACACGTTCCCACTAGTTTGTTAGCTACACGTTCTCACTAGTTTGTTTTCTACACGTTACCACTTGTTTGTTATCAACACGTTCCCACCAGTTTTTTTATCTACACTTTCTCACCAGTTCGTTATCTACACGTTTCCACCAATCCGTTATCTACACGTTCATTACCAGTTCGTTTTCTACACGTTTCCACTAGTCCGTTATCTACACGTTCCCACCAGTTTTTTGTCTACACTTTCCCACCAGTTTGTTATCAACAACTTGAATCATTAACCCCATTTTCTCCAACTGTATGTGACATGTGATAAATCACGCCGGTACCACCAGTGCAGCTCTGGTATGTGTGACATGTTATAACCCACGCCAGTACCACCGGTGCAGCTCTCGTAAGTGTGACATGCGATAACCCACGCTAGTACCATCAGTGCAGCTCCGGTATATGTGACATGTGATAACCACGCCAGTACCATCAGTGCAGCTCTGGTATGTGTGACATGTGATAACCCACGCCAGTACCACCAGTGCAGCTCTGGTATGTTTGACATGTTATAACCCACGCCCGTACCACCCGTGCAGCTCTTGTGTTTGTGACATGTGATAACCCAGGCCAGTACCATCAGTGCAGGTCTGGTATGTGTGATATTTGATAACCAACGCCAGTACCACCAGGGCAGCTCTGGTATGTGTGATATGTCATAGCCCACGCCAGTACCACCCGTGCAGCTCTTGCGTTTGTGACATGTGATAACCAACGCCAGTACCACCAGGGCAGCTCTGGTATGTGTGATATGTCATAGCCCACGCCAGTACCACCCGTGCAGCCCTGGTATGTGGGACATGTGATAACCCACGCCAGTACCATCAGTGCAGCTCTGGCATGTGGGACATGTGATAACCCACGCCAGTACCATCAGTGCAGCTCTGGTAGGTGTGCCATGTGATAACCCACGCCAGTACCACCGGTGCAGCTCTGGCATGTATGACATGTGATAACCCACGCCAGTACCATTAGTGCAGCTTTGGTAGGTGTGGCATGTGATAACCCACGCCAGTACCACCAGTGCAGCTCTGGTAGGTGTGCCATGTGATAACCCACGCCAGTACCACCAGTGCAGCTCTGGCATGTATGACATGTGATAACCCACGCCAGTACCACCCGTGCAGCTCTGTTAGGTGTGACATGTGATAACCCACGCCAGTACCACCAGTGCAGCTTTGGTATATGTGACATGTGATAACCCACGCCAGTACCACCAATGCAACTCTCGTATGCGTGACATGTGATAACCCACGCCGATACCACCAGTACCACCAGTACCACCAGTGACATGTGGTAACCCACACCGTCTTTGGCCAAACTGTACTTAAAACGAATCTGAAAATATCTGTTTTGTATGTGAAAACATTACGTATCACTTGTAACTTGTAAATACCACGGAGATAATACTTGATGGATGCACAAAGCCTCATTTATTACTACTTTTACAACAAAGTGTATAGACCCTGCATTGGTGGGCAAAAAAGTGACGGCCATCGTATAAGTAGGAAATTGTTCAGTACGGCGTAAAACACCCATTATGTGAATCAATAAATAAAATTATCGATGTACATTTACCAGAATAAACATGGCGTTCAGCGAAAGAGAATTCGACTCCGCCCTCCTCAGCAGTTCACAATTGAGAATTTATTGCCTCTGTCTGGAAAATATCTCAAACAACAGAACATCGGCTGTATGACACATGGCGGTAGTTTGTATTGGACTCTATGATTCCAAGGTATGGGGAGTTAAGACGGGTCCACGTTTAACGTTTTCAAAGCTTTATTCACCAAAGGAAAGACAATATTCGAATAAAATATTAATTTATTGCACAACACAACTTAATAAACATGAAACACCTGCAAATAACAAAATTACAAATTTGTACTTACGAAATGATCAAAGACTGTAGAACAATTATAAAGATGATTCTTGTAAAACTTTTCTAAACAAAGACCGTCCATTTGACACATTTCTTTATACCTTTACCACTGATACCATATTCGTTGCTTTATGTTCTGATTTAGACTATATATATATAGACTTATTTTACTTAATTATTTATGCCATAATAGTTGCTTGAAGCATCGACTTCGATTAATCAGTTTATCGTTTCTTTACTAATGAATCTGGAAAAGTATTAAATCGTCCACAGTTTTATTATACAAGAAGAGTCATTTATTAATCACTTTCATTTTCTACGTTAGTAGTTATTTTGATTTTATTATCCTATTGTGCAAATACCAAAAAGCATTGACTTTCATTTATCAGTTTATCGTTTCTTTACTTATGACTACCACCACAGTACATGTACATATACCTAATGATTCATCGTCGTCACATGACTGAAAAAGTACGGCGTTAAATTCCAAGCATACATATATACAAACATAGCTGTGACTATGGGTGCCTGGAAACTATTTTTACAAAATGTGCCCAGTTTGGTTATAAAGCATAGCATTATTCCGTAATCAGTTTTATTTTCCATGCTAGTATGAATTTTGATTTTATGATTCTACTGTGCACATACCAACATTTACCGTGCCCTGGCTTAACTGAAAGGACATAACTAATGTCAGAGTCATTTGATGACTGAAAATCAAACAATACGAGTTCTGTCTAGTTCATTAAAAAGCTGTAAATATCATAAATATTTCAGTTTAAATGCACGTCATTGTGACAACAGGAAAATACCACATCACGCTGAAACAAGAGAAAACCAGCGAGTATTTCCCACATAAACAATGGGTGTTAACCCAAAATTACCGAATTCCATACTAAACTGATCTTTACATGTTTCACACAATGTTTCCCGTTTGCAGTGCATATTTTTCTTATCTGTCAGGATGCTTAATTATATATGTCGCTTTTCTATGTCCTTGTTATAACATTTTCTCACCATTGGTGAGTTTCCAGTTGTTATATGTTGTCTTCTCGTTTCTTCGTGCAGCCACCACATCGTTTGTGAGTTCCAGCTGTTATGTGTTGTTTACTTCTGCCTAATTGGTGAGTTGCCACTTACAAGTTGTTTTCTTCTTCCTTCGCATACCCACCACACCGTTGGTGAGTTCCAGCTGTTTTATGTTGTTAACTGTTTCCTTTGTGTATCCACGACATCGTTAGTTCGTGATTTTTCAGTTGTTATATGTTATTTTCTTCTTCTCTTGTGTAGCCACCACATCGTCAATCAGAGAGTTTTCAGTTGTTATATGTTATTTTCTTCTTCCGATGTGTAGCCACCACATCGTCAATCAGACAGTTGTCAGTTGTTATATGTTATGTTCTTCTTTCTTTGTGTAGCCACCACATCATTAACTAGTGATTTTTAGTTGTTATATGTGATTTTCTGATTCCTTTGTTTATCCACCACATCATTAACTAGTGATTTTTGGTTGTTATATGTGATTTTCTGATTCCTTTGTTTATCCACCACATCATTAACTAGTGAGTTTTCAGTTGTTAATGTTGTCTTTTTCTTCCTGTGTGATCAACATCACACCGTTGATGGGTTTCCAGATGTTATATGTTGTTTTCCTCGTCTTTTTTGTACCCACCATTGTCCACACCTTTAGTGGGTTTCCAGTTTGAGGAAACCGAGGACACGGCAGTGACACCCGAAGTCTTGCCACGAACCCCCTCCTCAGTGCTCCGGCACGTGATCAGCGCAATGAACACACGACGGAAGCGTCGGCCGCTCACCACGTATAAAAAGAAGTTGATGGCATGGTTAAAATTGGACAAAAAGTATATAAACGAATTCACAAAGACGTAAGAGGCGTACTGGTACGCATCGGACTGAAAATCCCAGTAGCGCTGGTATATGAAAAAGATGGCGTTTGGGGTGAGTAAGACGAAACATGTGACAGATGCTACGATCAACATAACAGTGACACTTTGTTGCTGGCGCTTCGACTCCGCTGTTTGATTTGTGCTGTTTGTCATGCGCTCTTTCTTGCGCGCGGAACTCCGCAGTCCAACGATAATCATGACGTTACAGAAGAGTAGAGTAGGCCAGGGCAGGAACAGGTAAACAGCGGAGTCCACCCAGGACCATGTGACGAGGAAGGCCTCGAAGTCTTCGTGTATTCCACATATCCACCGACCGGTGAGTTGTTGGCGTTCGGAAGAGGCCATGCAATAGGGTATGTTAAACAATGCCAGGCCAAGCAGCATGCAACTAACTGTGATCTTAGCCCGTCTTACCGTGCAGAGGTTCGCCACTTTCAACGGAAACCAGACTGCGATGAATCGCTCCACGGTTAGGGCCACCATGAGCCATATTGAGTATTGCACCAAAATGGTGCCTATGTAGAAGTAGAACTTACAACCAATTTCTAACACCCTGTATTCGAAATTCAGGATCAGAATTGAGAACAGCTGTTGATAGAAGAGCGCCGTAAAGTCAACTACGGCCAGGACAGTAAGTAAAAAGATGGAGGATGTCATCGGTTTCATTTTCATTAAGGTGACAAAACTGGCTAGATTGCTGGGTAAGCCGATGGCGCAGCAGAGGAAACCCTGTAAATTCATCAGGTTCATTCCCGCAACGTAGATTCCGTACTGATTGAGCAAGTACATAGGGAACTTGGGACCACTAACGTTACTGACAGGAGTTTCCGTGAAATTGCTTATCTCTTCAGACATATTGGTCCACCAGGAACCCGTGTTGTTATCCATTATTATGGTTATTGGTCCGACTCTGTGTTAACCCTGAAACATGAATAAAATAGCATCACTGCATAAACACAAATTCTCAATCATATTACTCTGTATTACGCTAAAGAAACATCAGAGAGAGCGGGACGTGGTCTGATTAAAGGCTTTCGTCATTTAATCTCTAGGGCACACGAGGTGAGGGTTCAAAGCCGGTCCTGGGCAGGGAATTGGTAGGTTTCAGGCTCTCACTACTTGTAGGGGCTTAGGTTACAAAGAGCGGTGGAAGCTCGTGTGTAGCCTTTTGCTTATCCTTTCTGATGACGCTCATGTGATCGTTTCCGTTGTCTAACATAGGTCAGAGAGAATTTGTCTCCCACGAAAACTGTGTGCATACCTGTATCTCTGTGGGGAAGCATGTCTGAAATTTACCAAAGCTAAGTGGTTTACACCGGGCACTCCAGTTTCCTCCGTCCATGAAACTGAGCGCCACCGGATAAGTAAATAACTCTTAGGTATGACGTTAAGCACCAATCCATTAAGAAATAAATAAATTAAAAACGATCGGTGACAGTTTATGTAATACTCTGTGACTCGACCCTAATCAGTGAATGGATCCTGGCTTTGACATTCATCTATGCAATTAATAAAATATCAAAATAATACCTGAATCTTGCCGGTTAAGTGAAGTTTGGGTTTCGTCATTTCATAGAAGTATTAGGCCTTGGATCTGTTTGTACAAATCGAATCTGTAGCTGTTCGAGAGAGCGATTGAAACTGCCAGGTCAAGATAATAATAGAAAACATGTGGCCAAGTCTGACATACATATGACTATCTGGTGTTTCAACATTAGTACCCTATGTGGTGAACTTGAAATTCATGGCATAAACTATGTATTGTTGATTTTTCTCTTAACAAAGTTTTTGTAATCCCTGTTGTAAGAAGAAACTTTATGCTAAGAACTTCTCATTTTAACCCAGGGCTGTGCTGCTATGTTACACACCCAGTTTCTGTTGACTTCGAAAAAAGCTTTTCACAGCGGAGCTCCATTCCATGTTCTTAGAAGTTGGGCTCAGTGATTCAGACTGGCATCAAGAGGATATGTAAGGTTGCGCCTTTGTTTTGTGGTAGTTTTAAAGAAAGGTTAATTCATATCTCTAGGCTGTGTAAGGCCACTTAATGCCTGATAACGGTGCAGTTTTATACGTCATTTCTCACACGCCCAACGTCACCCTCTGGACATAATGGCAATGTCAATGCCAAAACTTTATTGGAATGAATGAATGAATCGATGAATTAATGAATGCCTGGGGTTTAACATCGTACTCAACAATTTTTCAGTTGTATGACGACCCTGGGTGAGTATGCATTTACTGTGTCTTCTTGTGGCAGGGCGAGTCCATGCATCCAAAGTGCTGCCGTCACTGAAGCATGACTGGTAAAACATATTTTGAGTGATATATTTTATAACACCTTTAACTTCCACCATACAATATCAACACTCTCGCACGGACGTCAGAGACGCGGCTCAGTGATAAAAGTGGCTCAGGCTCGGTCTTTCACAGCATATTTCTAGATTCTCCCTACTGTTCGTGAGATCCTTGCATGGGGATAAATAGAAGTCATCGCCACTCATGGGACCATTTGCTTAGTCTTACGTTCGTTAAAGACTTGTTTGTCTTTCATCCATATGGTGAGTAAGTTTTCACATCACTCGTGAGAAAGATTGTCAGTAACATGCCGATGGTCCATTGTTTATTGCAGGTATTCCGATACGATCCACCCCTAAAACTGACCACCTTGCTATGAGGGAGCAATTCTTGAGTATGGCGTTGGACAATAATCAAAAACAAAGTTATAAATAACATGATTTATGCTCTAACTTAACATCATACAATTTAATTTCCAAACTTCAAAATAGCGCTCAGTCATAATCTATTCTTAACAACAAAATACCCATAAAAGCTTCAAAAAAACGTCCAGTTATAATCTATTCTTAACAACAAAATACCCATAAAAACTTCAAAATAACGTCCAGTTATAATTTATTTTTAACAACAAAATACCCATAAAAAGTTTGTTATTGACTCACAGCTTAACTGGAAGCAGTAATTGCAAATTTGACGGATTAAAGAGGGCATTAAAGAATCTGTTAAATCAGTTAAAGTTAGAAAAGGCAATCTCCTTTAACACAGTGGTTTTGTGTTTTCTTCTTCTTTGCTGAGGAAATTCAGTTGAAGACTTTTCATTTCAAGTTAATTAATTTATTTCGTTATAGAATGTATCAACATGTATTGTACAAGATGAGCTTGTAGCACACACCAAGCTAAACTGCCTAGAAAAAAGGAGGTAAAAACCGTGGTAATACATCAGACGTTGGACCTTGTACTGATTTTACAATATCCGGTTTCCTGTATCCGAGAGTGGACTCCACAGCTTGATAAACAAACTGTCGCGTTAATGTTCGTGAATTTGACAGACAAACGTTCTTCGACAGACTACGAAGTTCCTTAAGGAGGCGTATGGTACACGTTACTAAGTTCAAATCAAAATACAAGTTCATAGCAGTTAATTAGGAATTGCTATCAGACTGACTTGATTTCTCCAAGCTCTAGCTGTTTATTCATACGCAATCGCCCACATTCAATAACCTTTTGTAACACAGCGGTTGCTGCTACAAAGCATTTGTCGATGAAGAATCGTCTAAAAGTGAACCCCAGATATACGGAGAAGGCCAATTAAGTTGCTAGGAATGGTCTTGCCATTGATGTAGTGAATGGCCCAGTACGGCAGTGACAGGTAGGCATGAAGTGGCCTGCAGAACACTGATGACCGATGTGATGTACATGACAGTCCATTACGATAACAATCCGAGTAGATCGTCGCCTGATTTCACCTCGTAATTATTGCCCAATTTACGGCTTGTTGTGTGATTTCCTCAGTATGTTTCTTTAGAACCAAAGAGAATTTTTTCATGAAGGTGTCTGGTTTCATTTTGTGCGCATGTTAGTGTGTGCTTATTAGGTGTGTCATGGTGAACCTTCAGCTGAAGGTGTATCATAACCGTGTTTTGGTGTACACCAGTATAAAACTTTAACAACAGCTTTCTGTCAGTACTGATCAGCAAGCTGCTCTACAGTGGAACTGGTGACTGTGGTATGCTGGGACTCAACTAGCATTCTCCCAACTAAGCCGGGATAGTTAAATCAGGGTGATGATATCAGTGGAAACAATATATAACACTGTTATACCCCATCGTACTGAAATCGATGACTCAAAGGGTTCTCTTTTTTTCGACATTTTCAGCCGTGCAGACATCATGTGCTAAACATGGACATTATCTGAAACCCATATATTTAACCTTGTGCAATTGGGAGTTAAAAATATATCATAACTTAAAGGACGTATGAAACATGACGTTCACTGTATTTTCATATTTAGAGTCAGTTGACAATCTTGACTTTTTAAGTGGGATTTTCATATTGAATTTACAGTTATAGTATGACTTCAACTAGAAATGATTTTAGGTGAACAGTAGAGAATTTGAATAAGCTTCTTCGCTTCCCAACCTAATTGTCAGATTATAGTAAATGGTTCAGGCGTCGTGTTTGGCGCTCAAGTAAGGCTGTGTTGTCCAGCCTCAAAAAGATCGAAGTAATTTTTGAAAACGAAGTTAAACACCGATAAAAAAAGTAAGGATTTTAACACGTGAACTGGAATGTCAAGATATTCAATCAAACGATTTTTTATTATCCTAAAGCGTTATATTAGGATAATAACTCCACGTCACGTCCATTAAATTCCTCGACAAAGGGCAAATGTACATGGACTGTAGTCAGTGAATACATCATCATTTTATAATTTGATTTGACCTAATGGAGATGTATGATCCTAGCTGGTTAATGTGGATTAAAAAGATACCATCAAAGAACTAGATCAGATTCACAGGTAAGGTCTGCTTCATGCGAACTTGTACAGGCTTAATAAGTGGGATTACGTCAAAATCAGACAATAGTTAAGAATTACACTGTATCTTGCGCTTCTTGCTGCTCTATTCTGGGTCAGTTATCGTTATTCAAGCCTCCAATATGAATATGTAGAGGTAATTAACTGGCGCTTCACGCTAATGGAGATGTAAACTTAACTGTGTCATAACAAGACAAGGCTTCCGGCTAAAGTGACACTTGCTAATAAATCAGTTACACAGAACATTAAGAAGTGTTCAGTAACAGCCCTGATTGTGCGTAATAAACTTTCCCGGTTATCACCCCCGACGCTCTCGCTATTCTTGCTTTTATTCGCCGAATCTGAATAGGCTCCGAGCTACTCATGCAAGACAAGGTTATAAATATTACACAATGTACCGAGGGTGATAGAAAAACTACTACCTCAACTTTCTCACATTGGTCATTTATTTATTTATTTATTTATTTATTTATTTATTTGATCGGTGTTTTGCGTTGTACTCAAGAAAATTTCACTTAAACGACAGGGGCCAGCATTATGGTGAGAGGATACCCGGCAGAGCCCGAGGAAAACCCACGACCATCCGCAAGTTGCTGACAGACCTTCCCCCGTATGGCCGGAGAGGAAGCCAGGATGAGCTGGACATGAACTCACAGCAACCGTATTGGTCATTTAGCACAAGGCATATAAAAGTGCAGCTGCCTTAATACAGCTTCTGTGTATGTGTCACTTAGCCCGGGGCATATATAATGCCAATACCTTGATACAACTTGGGTGTATTGGTTGTTTTGCACCGGGCGTATTTAATGCCACTACCTTCATACAACTTCGGTGTATCGGTTGTTTTGCACAGAGCGTATATAATGCAGCTGCCTTGATAAAACTTCTGTGTATTGGTTGTTTTGCACGGGGCGTATATAATGCCACTACCTTCATACAACTTTTGTGTATCGGTTGTTTTGTACGAGGCATATATAACGCAGCTACCTTGATACAGCTTCGGTGTATCTGTCATTTAGCACTAGGCATATATAATGTAGCTGCTTTGATACAGCTTCGGTGTATCTGTCATTTACCACAAGGCATATATAATATAGCTACCTTGATACAGCTTCGGTGTATCTGTCATTTAGCACAAGGCATATATAATGTAGCTACCTTGATACAGCTTCGGTGTATTGGTTGTTTCGCACAGGGCATATATCATGCGGCTTCTTCACTTTAACTATGTTATATCTGTTGTTTTGAACATGGCATGACTAAGATGGTATCGTCACCGTAACTTTAGTTAATCCTTTGCTTAGTGAGTCGTATAAATAAGCGGACGACGTCACCGTAACGTTGGGCGATCTCTATTTTTAACACACCATAGATAAGGCTGTGTCGCCACTGTAATTTTGGTTGAACCTTTGTTTTATAAGTGCCATATGTAAGGTGATAAAGTCACTGATGTAACTTTGGTTGATAAACTGTTTTGTGTGCGTCATAAATGAGGTTGTTAAACGTCACTTAAATAATTTCATTTGATCCATTGTGTTGAATGTTTCACACACAAGGCGGTTTACGTCAGTGTAACTTCGACATTAGTGATGGCACTGACGTAACTTTGGTTCACCCACTGTCTTGTAGATGTCACAATAACGTTGGTAACGGCACTGAATTATTTTTGGTCGATGCAATGTTTTTGGTATACATTAAGCTGTGGAGTATTTGTAAGCATAAATCAGCCAAAGATTTGATAGGAAAGCGCTTTCTCTCACCAACTCTGTCCCGATGTTTATAGTTGTAGCGTCACTTAACGACTAACTAAATCCGCTGGGCTCAACAACGTGAATGGCGAAGTTGAGTCGATAAAATAGGCCAGGGTTTCCTGACCTAGCGTACAGTTTCTGGCTATTGTATCTTTATTCTCTCCACCTGCTGATTTAGCACATGGATTCAAAATTCAAAACATGGTTTGTAAAGGACTGAATTTCTTGTTAAACAGCCGAACACTACAATGTCTGCAACTTTACAATTAGCAAATTTCTTGCATATACTACCTTCTTTTCCAAGACATTTTGATTTTATGAAAGATGATTGGACAATTCTCCATCTACTCAATCGTAATTTTAGTTTGCTTTTGGAGAGATAATGCAGTGTGTAATGAAATCGGACATTCTTGTCGACAGAATGGAACCGGCAATAAAGTCTCAAATCCCACCACATGTCTGTGAACATGTATCTACTAGACACTATATTGGTGTACCAGAGCTCTTCGGCTCTGCTATAATCGGACTTGACCTGCCTCTTTAGTTTCCAGTGGTATAACTCTCTACAGATGCTGGTGAAAATTGACTAGCTCTCTTAATTTCGGAGTTCAGACATTTCTCATTAAAGTTACCAAAATCTCCTGTGAATTAGACGGCCATAAAAGAGCTTGCTGCTACATTTATCACCAGCTTCTGTTACTGAAGGGATTGATTTGCTCTACAAAGAGTGTTATTACCGCCTGAAAAGCCATGTGTTTCGCACCACTTTTAATGTATGGGTGGATATTTCTTTGAAAATAGATCTTCATTAGCTAACCAGGACTACACTTTAGAATAGTTGTCGCTTGTCACTGGTTCTTACAGAAAGTCTTGTTGACAGTTCTTCAATACTCATGGCTGGAGTTTGGCGCGTTTAATCTCAGTATCATGGAGAAAATTTCATTTTCAAGTGGACTTCATAGTTCCCGAAATAATTAAATTTTTACTATCAGACGATGACCCCGGACTTCAAACGCCTTCAACGTTTCTACAATCTGAGTTGGAAAGAGGAAATCTGCATAGTTCCCGAAATAATTACATTTTTACTATCAGACGATGACCTCGGGCTTCAAACGCCTTCAACGTTTCTACAATCTGAGTTGGAAAGAGGAAATCTGCATAGTTCCCGAAATAATTAAATTTTTACTATCAGACGATGACCCCGGACTTCAAACGCCTTCAACGTTTATACAATCTGAGTTGGAAAGAGGAAATCTGCATAGTTCCCGAAATAATTACATTTTTACTATCAGACGATGACCTCGGGCTTCAAACGCCTTCAACGTTTCTACAATCTGAGTTGGAAAGAGGAAATCTGCATAGTTCCCGAAATAATTAAATTTTTACTATCAGACGATGACCCCGGACTTCAAACGCCTTCAACGTTTATACAATCTGAGTTGGAAAGAGGAAATTTGCATGAACTTACAGACTTCAGTACAGTTAACTTTTGAAACAGTATTCCTTGAGTATGTTGTATAATATTGTCTATAGTGTCTGACTTACCTGTCGTTCTCCAGGGGCTATACGAGCTTCAGGCAACCGTTAGCGCGGACAACTTTCTGTGATACCCCCGAGTCTGGGATGGCCTTATATCGCTTGGGTGCGGGTCACCGGATATTTCTGATTTGCTGCTTTGTGTATGACGCACGACGCAAAACACTGCAAAAGTCCACTTTCTATTGACGCAATATCGACACAGAGAGCAATAGGGTCGCAGCGCATGGCATTTGCGATCACTTGTGACTAAGCTTTCAAGAGAGCATGGCCTTCAGATCATAACATATTATAATTGGAAAAAACATACTACAATTGGCTGTCTTATTTTTGAAGATATTTTAACTATGTTTTGATCACCGGTTCTCAGTAATAATGACACCAATTAAAACCATCAAGTGAGCTACACTGATACAGGAATTGATCCATGGTCAACGTGGCATTATCGTTGCCTGCTCATCCTCCCTCAGGATTTTAAATGATTTCCACCAAAGGATTTTCTGCAATGAAATCTGGCTTAAACACAGTCTGCGTTCGGTACACTGATGATTAAATCTCAGAGAGTTTTGTATTATTGAAGCCATGTTAAAAGGTTAGATATTCGCGTACAGTCATTACCAGAAACTGCGTCCAGACCTTGATCGCACTGTAAATGTCTACGTGGTAAACCTTTTAGTCAAGCCAAAATCTAGTTTCACACCATACATGCAAAGCCCATCTATTCAACGTCAATTCTGCCTTAGTGGGCCTTTATCGGCCTAGTGGTTAGTATGCTTGTGCCGCACAAGGACCAGGAACCAGGAAGTCCAGCTCATGTTGCCAGCCTATCCGACCGTACGAGGGAAGGTCTTGCAGCAACCTTCCGATGGTCGTGGGTTACCCTAACACTCTAGTCGGGTTTTCCCACCATTATGCTAGCCCACGCGGTATAACTGAAATATTCTTGAATACCGTAAGACGTGAAACACCAATCAAATAAATAAAGGAATAATTATTAGCCCACGTACATCGCAGGCTCGGTCCAGACGTTATACTACATGTCCAATTTGTCAATGTGATAGACTGATTTGGAGGAAGCAATCCCCCACTTATTCAATATATAACTAGGAATAAACTGCTCTTTAAAACACGACATGGGATTGTGATTTACCCGTTGACGGCCTGTGATTCTGTACTTCTCATACTTAGCTTAAAATTATCAATATTTAGGCTATCACTGGCTCATTTCTCTAAAGTGTTACTTTCTATCGTTGTATATCATCTGCCCTTCGTGAATGAGGTCGCTTGCTCGCACCAATCTCAGACGTATTCCTGGATTTTAGTATAACCTCCATTCATGTGACCGTGTAAATTGAAAGGGATAATTTTGATTTCATGGACCTGCGAGGAGTTTGATCAGAACTGGTCAAGCAGTTGAACTGTTCAAGCAGTTGAACTGGTCAAGTGGTGGCCGTTGATTTGTTGGTCGTAGTTGTGGTCAGTCCAATCGGGGATTGCACGGGCTTCGCGGGCACTTGACCCTCGAACATTAGGCTGATCGGACATGGAAATCCCGCGCAGGTAAATTGGAGATCGTAGTGATGTAGAGCATTTTATATAACTTACAATACTTTTTATGTATTTATTTATTTATTTATTTGATTGGTGTCTTACGTCGTTCCCAAGAATATTTCACTTATACGACGACGACCACCATTATGGTGGGAGGAAACCGGGCAGTACCCGGGGGAACCCCACGACCATCCGCTGGTTGGTGGCAGGCCTTCCCACACAATAATGTAGAGTGATAGTAATATACGGTTTTGCATGCTAACCGTGGTGAAAAGTGAAATCTTGTCACGTAGAACATTTCCATTTTGTAATATTAACAATATTTACGGTACACCAATTAGAGACGGGTTTAAACTGGTTAGTCCTGAAAGTGTGACTGAGCTAGTTTTGTAAAGTGGGTGCCATTATAATTTTGTAAATTATCTGTTTTCATAATTTCATTTCGTGCTCAGATGTGATGATACTGATGAAAATCGCGATTTTGGCTATTGGAATCCACCTGTAAATACTGTTTGTCAATTTAGGCAGTTTCCGGTGTTGTTTCATGCACATGTAACCGTAGGACTTCGTAATCAACCTTGCTTTACTTTACATATGAAAGTGTCCAGAAACCTACTCAATCGACAGCTTATGGCACTGCGACTCGCGTACTTCCGGCCGGAGATTTCCAATCAATTATTGCTCGTTCCTTGTAAATGTGTATTTACTTGTGTGTGAAGCAAATGCGTATAGGACTACCTTCGGATCCGATTCATTCCTTGGCACATCATTATACAACAGTAACAAGTAGTGCCATGAACGGTGATGTGCTTTGCCTGTGGTGATAGGGGGTTATGAGCCTGTGGTGATAGAGGGTTATGGACCTGTGGTGATAGGGGGTTATGAGCCTGTGGTGATAGGGGGTTATGAGCCTGTGGTGATAGGGGGCTATGAGCTTGTGGTGATAGGGGGTTATGAGCCTGTGGTGATAGGGGATTATAAGCCTGTGGTGATAGGGGGTTATGAGCCTGTGGTGATAGGGGGTTATGAGCCTGTGGTGATAGGGGGTTATGAGCCTGTGGTGATAGGGGGTTATGAGCCTGTGGTGATAGGGGGTTATGAGCCTGTGGTGATAGGGGGTTATGAGCCTGTGGTGATAGGGGGTTATGAGCCTGTGGTGATAGGGGGTTATGAGCCTGTGGTGCTAGGGGGCTATGAGCCTGTGGTACTAGGGGGTTATGAGCCTGTGGTGATAGGGGGTTATGAGCCTGTGGTGATAGGGGGTTATGAGCCTGTGGTGATAGGGGGTTATGAGCCTGTGGTGATAAGGGGTTATGATAGGGGGTTATGAGCCTGTGGTGATAGGGGGTTATGAGCCTGTGGTGATAGGCGGTTATGAGCCTGTGGTGATAGGCGGTTATGAGCCTGTGGTGATAGGGGGGTTATGAGCCTGTGGTGATAGGGGGTTATGAGCCTGTGGTGATAGGGGGCTATGAGCCTGTGGCGATAGGGGGTCATGAGCCTGTGACGATAGGGGGTTATGAGCCTGTGGTGATAGGGGGTTATGAGCCTGTGGCGATAGGGGGTTATGAGCCTGTGGCGATAGGGGTTATGAGCCTGTGGTGATAGGGGATTATAAGCCTGTGGTGATAGGCGGTTATGAGCCTGTGGTGCTAGGGGGTTATGAGCCTGTGGTGATAGGGGGTTATGGGCCTGTGGTGATAGGGGGCTATGAGCCTGTGATGATAGGCGGTTATGAGCCTGTGGTGATAGGGGGTTATGAGCCTGTGGTGATAGGGGATTATAAGCCTGTGGTGATAGGCGGTTATGAGCCTGTGGTGATAGGCGGTTATGAGCCTGTGGTGATAGGGGGTTATGAGCCTGTGGTGATAGGGGGTTATGAGCCTGTGGTGATAGGGGTTTATGAGCCTGTGGTGATAGGGGGTTATGGGCCTGTGGTGATAGGGGGCTATGAGCCTGTGATGATAGGGGGTTATGGGCCTGTGGTGATAGGGGGTTATGAGTCTGTGGTGCTAGGGGGTTATGAGCCTGTGACGATAGGGGGTTATGGGCCTGTGGTGATAGGGGGTTATGAGCCTGTGGTGATAGGGGGTTATGAGCCTGTGGTGATAGGGGGTTATGAGCCTGTGATAGGGGATTATGAGCCTGTGGTGCTAGGGGGTTATGAGCCTGTGGCGATAGGGGGCTATGAGCCTGTGATGATAGGGGGTTATGGGCCTGTGGTGATAGGGGGTTATGAGTCTGTGGTGCTAGGGGGTTATGAGCCTGTGGTGATAGGGGGTTATGAGCCTGTGGTGATAGGGGGTTATGAGCCTGTGGTGATAGGGGGTTATGGGCCTGTGGTGATAGGGGGCTATGAGCCTGTGATGATAGGGGGTTATGGGCCTGTGGTGATAGGGGGTTATGAGTCTGTGGTGCTAGGGGGTTATGAGCCTGTGACGATAGGGGGTTATGGGCCTGTGGTGATAGGGGGTTATGAGCCTGTGGTGATAGGGGGTTATGAGCCTGTGGTGATAGGGGGTTATGAGCCTGTGATAGGGGATTATGAGCCTGTGGTGCTAGGGGGTTATGAGCCTGTGGCGATAGGGGGTTATGAGCCTGTGGTGATAGGGGGTTATGAGCCTGTGGTGATAGGGTGTTATGAGCCTGTGGCGATAGGGGGTTATGAGCCTGTGGCGATAGGGGGTTATGAGCCTGTGACAATAGGCGGTTATGAGCCTGTGGTAATAGGGGGTTATGAGCCTGTGGCGTTAGGGGGTTATGAGCCTGTGGTGATAGGCGGCTATGAGCCTGTGGCGATAGGGGGTTATGAGCCTGTGGTGATAGGGGGTTATGAGCCTGTGGTGATAGGGGGTTATGAGCCTGTGGTGATAGGGGATTATGAGCCTGTGGCGATAGGGGGTTATGAGCCTGTGGCGATAGAGGGTTATGAGCCTTTGCGGGGCGGGGAGTACATTGCAACTTTATATTTATTTATTTGAGTGGTGTTTTAGCCGTACTCAAGAATATTTCACTTCTACGACAGTGGCCAGCATTATGGTGGCTGGAATCCAGGCAGAGCCCGGGGGAACCCAGCACCGTCCGCTGGTTGCTGATAGGCCATTGAACTCACAGCGACCACATTGGTGAGAGGCTACTAGGTCATTACGCTGCGTTAGCGCGCTACCCAACTGAGCAACGGAGGCCCTGCTACTTCATAAGTTTATAGATTAACAGCTGAAATAAAACCCTGAGTTAAACTGACCGAATTTCACCAGTAATACGTCTGACCGTTCACGAAGTATCACATTGCCGTAACTGCTCTGGTTTGATTGCGCTGTCTTTTATCCTGTATGGTTGTATTACACATCTGGCATAACTTATAAAAAAATCACCGGATGGGTCACAGGAAAATTTGCTGTGTAACAATATTGTGTTTTCTAGATTATTGGTCACAGATGGAATGGCTTAAGTAGGAGAAATTTAACAAAATGTTCTGAGCTTAAGGCTAGTAAATGGAGAGTAGACCTATATATAGAAGGTTGCTAGTGAGAACACAAAATACTGTGCGTCTCTCCGTCATGTCCACACTGACACAGTTATTACTTTCATTGGGCAAATTAAGTGATAGGTTTAATAATGGTTTGATATATATTATTTTAACCGATGAATTTATAACTTAGCGTGTTAATGCTGATACGAAGTTTGTTTACATAACTAATGTGTGTCTGTGCGAAATGTGTGGTCAGATCGCGATCATGTAGAGAGCTAATGGCGTGGCCTACTAACTGTACCTTCAAAAACAACTGAGTTCGTGAATACTTTATTCTGTTTCATCACAGAAACATCATTACTACACTATATTCATTGTTTTCCCTTTTATAATATAATAGGGAATCATGACAATATTTTGTCATGAATCAATGAATGGAAATGTTTTGTATCCTCCCCCCAAAAAACATAACATGAAACAAAAACAGTAATATGTAATATAAACGCTTATACACAACACAGTTCCGTTTTGTCAGTTTAGGGTATTTAACAAAATTTTCAAACGTTTACAGGATCATATCCAATTCATGTACAACAGTCGATGTCTAACTGCGTCACAGCTTTCGCTTAATTCAGTACGTTATCGTTTTTTTCTGGTTTCTCCACCGTAAAAAACTACATACGTGCACATAATGGAAAAGTTCTGCCCATTCTACAACAGTTATTATTACATTACTATATGGCCACACAGTGGAAACTTCTGAAAACACACCGTCTCAAAACCGTTCTGTACTGAGAGAAATGTAAGGTTTCCCCGTCCTGTTTGTCTCTTTTATGTTCTTCAGTCAGCCTCCAAATCGCCATGTATAGAGCTGCCATCCTGAACAAACGGTTCTCAAAGGAGATAAGGATTCTTTGAAACGGACATACTAAGTTAATTGTGTACAATGACTTCTGATCTGGGGAGGGGAACAAGTCGCATTAAAGGCAAGAGAACAGTTTCCCGATCTCGTATCTTTGAATAAAAGAAAAAAAATTGAAATAATAATGTAGGTAGTACTTGAATTTAAACATCGTTGTAAACGTCACATTATCGCGGTTTAATTCCATGCATCGATACGTAAAATCGTGATACGGAATTGTAAACACATTATTAAGTGTAAACATATTTTTAGGTGTAAACACATTGTTTAACACTCGGCTTGCCGTTGGCTCGTGACGGCATTCCTTGTCACTTAGATTCGAGACCTGTATGTTTCATTCTACCCAGCTTTCAGAGATGCAGATCTGGTTTGAAATCAAGAGGATTGTGGGACTGACAGCTTGTTTTTTTTCTTGATATTAACTCTTTATAGTGGGAAAAAGATGAGATCATATTTTTTGGAAGAGCAGCCGAGTCAATCCTAGCAGTGGAGAGACGTAATACAAATATGGCGGTTTCCGAAATTCGAATGATGTCTTAGTGGATGCGTTTGTTATATTTGTGTTAACTGCGAATTTATGGTCTTTATTTTCCTGCAAAATGAAGGTATGTGAATTCAGAATTTTAAGTTCGCGGGAAACCTGTTTTCGTTGTGCACAGCTGTACATTTAAGGACAGAGCGTGCAGGAGAGAAGATATAGTTCCATGCAGGTTCCATAGTAGTTAATGAAGATGCTAAGCTGGGACTGTGCCAAATAAAGATAATAAACGATGAACTCTTCTGTATTTAGCTAGAGTGAATGATATGTATACTGAGTCGCCCTCCAACATTCATCAATATATTTTTGTATTAGCCGGGTAACTTTACCTGTAACGTGTAATGTAACCTTAAAAATAATAAGATAACATTTCAATCAAATTAATAAATGAGGTAGATTTTAAATATCAGGTTAATCCAAATCCAGACACCACTCTGTTCAGTTTAAACAATGTAGTGATCCAACAACAATAATTGATGACAAACATATTGACATAAGTATATTTATATACAGCCTAATTGTACGTTTGCTATAGCATGATCTAGACAGTCAGCCTAATTGTACGTATGTTATGGCATGACATAGACAGTCAGCCTAATTGTACGTATGTTATGGCATGACATAGACAGTCAGCCTAATTGTACGTATGTTATGGCATGACATAGACAGTCAGCCTAATTGTACGTATGTTATAGCATGATCTAGACAGTCAGCCTAACTGTATCTATGTTATGGAATGCTCTAGACAGTCAGCCTAATTGTACGTATGCTATAGCATGATCTTGACAGTCAGCCTAATTGTGCGTATGTTATGGCATGATCTAGACAGTCAGCCTAATTGTACGTATGTTATGGCATGATCTAGACAGTCAGCTTAATTGTATGTATGTTATGGCATGATCTAGACAGTCAGCCTAACTGTATCTATGTTATGGAATGCTCTAGACAGTCAGCCTAATTGTACGTATGCTATAGCATGATCTTGACAGTCAGCCTAATTGTACGTATGTTATGGCATGACATAGACAGTCAGCCTAATTGTGCGTATGTTATGGCATGATCTAGACAGTCAGCCTAATTGTATGTATGTTATGGCATGACATAGACAGTCAGCCTAATTGTACGTATGTTATAGCATGATCTAGACAGTCAGCCTAACTGTATCTGTGTTATGGAATGCTCTAGACAGTCAGCCTAATTGTACGTATGCTATAGCATGATCTTGACAGTCAGACTAATTGTGCGTATGTTATGGCATGATCTAGACAGTCAGCCTAATTGTACGTATGTTATGGCATGATCTAGACAGTCAGCCTAATTGTACGTACCGCTATGTTATGGTAGTGATGTAGTTGATGGTCATAAAACCTTTATTTTGTTGACAGATATCTGGTCTACCATTGTCAAACACCATTTACTGCTATCCCAAGTATTTTAAGTTTTGCTTTACTTGAATGGTGTTTTACACGTGTTTTTCAGCTATTTGTCACTTTCCCTGTCAACTGTACAATTTCCTCCGACATAATCCATTCTCAGATCAAAATAAAAATGTATTCTGTATACTGTGTCAAATTATCGTGAATGGTGACCAGAATCAGTATAGTTTTGGTACCAGCTAATGATGCTTTTCAGGACTTGTCTCTTGTTCACGTGACTTTAGATGGCAACGGCTGGTTCGTCGGCATCACACATCCATGCATTTCACTGATCTTTGATTAATATTTTGAAACTGAACTGTTAACCATTCTGGTTCATTTGGGTCTGTTTCCCATGAGATTAGCAAGACTTTCTTTTCATTGTGCTTTCTAGGACTTCGTCCATTCATCCGTGAGCCTTATGGCTGCTATAGCATAGTCGATTTCGGACCACATCGAAGGCCTCTAACGTTTCTCACATGTCATTTAGAATGTCTTCTTTGATCAATTCGTGTCTGTACATTTGTCGGGTTTTCCTGGATTGCTATCTAATTATGAAATCAGTCAGCATGTTTGTGTCAAACTTTTACACACAGGTTTTTACTGTTTGTGTATGCGGACTTTTTTCGACTCCTATTTACACATTTATGGCTTAAGCGTACAAACCACATTTATAACACAGCTTTGTGTACAAGACTCTTATAAAGTGTATGAGGCCTTGTTTGTGTCAAGCACGGTTTCTCTGTGATTGTGTGTATGAAGTAAACAAGTCAGGACTTGTGTGTGTTAGGCACAGTTCCTCTGTGATAGTGTGTATAAAGTGTACAAACCTTAACATGTGTGTGTTAAGCACGGTTTCTCTGTGATAGCGATTATAAAGTGTATGAGGCAGAGCTTGTGTGTGATATTGTGCATAAAGTGTATGAACCAGGACTTTTGTGTGTGTTAAGCACTGTTTCTCTGTGATAGTGTGTATAAAGTGTACAAGACAGGGTCTGTGTGTGTTAAGCACTTTTTCTCTGTGATAGTTTGTATAAAGTGTATGCGCCAGGGCTTGTGTGTGTCAAGCACGGTTCGTCTGTGATAGTGTGTATAAAACTAGCGTACAGGGAATGTTTGCACAACCCAGGGTTTGTGTGTGTTCCTCCGTGACAGTGTGTATAAAGTGTACAAGCCAGGGTTTGTGTGTGTCAAGCACTGTTCGTCTGTGATAGTGTATATAAAACTAGGGTACAGGGAATGTTTGCTCAACCCAGGGTTTGTGTGTGTTCCTCTGCGATAGTGTGTATCAAGTGTACGAGCCAGGGCTTGTGTGTGTTAAGCACAGTTACTCTGTGATAGTGTGTATCAAGTGTACAAGCCAGGACAAGGGTATCCCAAGCATAATTCCACTCTGAGACGTATATGTTATAATCATGTCTCTTATTACTTATTCAGAGAATAGTGAGTTATTGTGATAAAGGTAAACAATCCCATGGTGAATATACATGAATGTCATAACTGAATTCGCAAACAGCGACGGTGAACAGCTGTGATCATGGAACATTTTTTATGTTGTGCCCCGCTTTACTACCAGTTACTTTGTGGTAAGCCAGTATAATCTATCACGACCACTCAATAGCTGCTGCCAGAAGAAACCATCTGCTAAAGGGCTGCTGAACACGAGGTCTAGCCCTGGGATAAGCACCACTTGACCCTTCGTTGATTCCATCTCCGCTACTCTGCTAACACAATTGGTCACCCGAACCTTACATAATTGCCCAATAAACAAGCCTTCCTGTTTCGCTTTTACACTGAGGGGGTAATGGGTTAGTTTTTCTCACTGTGCGGTCAGCGGATAATTTCTACGTTTATCAAGTGCTTTGTGGAGCACGTCTCTGATGGTGAAGGTAGATCCAAGCATTTGTAGAAGACCCTTGTTTCCTGTAAAAAGAGCCAACATTGATTCACATCGCCTTCAAATGATGTGTCTATTGGGTTACATTTGGAGAATGTGTTCACGGAGAAAAGGTAAATGACGTCATTTTGCAGAAGCAACCGTTTCTTTATCTATTACAACACTAACAACTCATGCTAGTTGAAAGAAAATGGTTGTAGACATGGTCATTTAGATTAACATCTCTAGTATTGAATTTTGTATAGTACCTTGTGTGTCGTCGCAAATGTTTTCCTGTCCTCTACATACCAGTTACCTACATATTATCAGCCTATAACAAACCTATCAGCTGACGATCGTCGTCCCTCAGCTCACTGAACACGCACCATTACAAAGGCAATCGCTCTATTCTCTCGACTCAGTATAAATGTGTTCTACTCTCAGAAGATGTAGATGTCTTTCCTGTGTCATAATGTTGGACTCTTAGTCGACATTGCGGACATTTGACTCTTTAGTTCGTTGTGTATTTGCCACGAGGTTACCCATTAGTATTAGCGCTGTTGATTGCAGATGTTCACCCCTTATTGGTGAAAGAACAATCCGAATAAACCCGGCTGTATATAGGAATATTCTTACATCGAGTTACATTTATTTAGGTTGGTGAAAGACAAGTCACTCATTGTCACCAAGCCCCCCCCCCCCCCTTCCCCACGCGAACAGTGATGAGAGCAGAGGAATTAGTCCGCTGCTCTAAGTAAATCCTCCTAAATGTTTCTCTGACAAGCCCTTTTTTTTACTAGAGCTATAGCTCATTACTTCCGGGAACTCTTTTGACAGAGACGATTTTATAAATACAAAATATATGCTGCGGAAATCGTATCCTCACTGGGATTAGGGGAGCTAAGTGCCTATACATATTCAGATTTCTCCATAAGCCGGCTGCAGTTATGAAACGAGTTTTTAATACCTTTAATATCCTACAGTGGGACTCGGATGTTATCAAATTCGGTCTAATAAGTCGGACATGTAATCTGTCTTTCTAAGAAATTACAAATTCTTACAGTATTGTATTGGGCTACAATGCAGGGAAATGATGGGTACCGCGCTGGTTCTGACTGTTAAATCACTGGTTCACTGTGACTGTCTGGCCCCTTACCAATGAGATCGCGCGTTCGAATTCTGCTCTCCCTGCTTCGGCAGCAAATTTAAGTCAGAAGATTTGCAAGGTACGTGACAAACGGAAGTTGCTTTCGCCGGTCATTCCAGTTTTCTCCATATACACCTGAAACCACTACATACACCGAACAAAAATGAAGTACATGACTGAAGAAAATACTAACATTATAGCTACATGTAAGTATGTATATGGTGACAGTGAGGTAGGCTGTTCGAATCCCGCTCTTGGTGGATCGGCTGCGGGTTTATGTTAGGTGTTTTGTCATGTGCCTGGTGAGACGCGGTGGTTTCGTATCAGTTCTCCGCCGTGGAGAGAAATAAAATCTTACAGGAGAGAAAGGGTTAACATAAATTTACACGGACGGTTTTGTTCAGACTTGTAAAGCCATTAAAATGGTTAAACATTGTTTCATTTTACTGTACATAAAACTAAAATTTTCTTGCCACCTACATACATGTAGAATTGCACGTTACTAGGCATACAGTGTAGTTGACCAGATATTGTGAGAGTATCTTAACCGATGAACCGTCAATCTTTTCCCTGACAAGGCTATATCAAGTACTTGACAGACCACAGCTTAATGCCAGACACCAGAAGTTTTAGCTGCTTGTCAAGAAGCCAGGATGCTTACGATTATCAAGCAGCGTAATGCTTTTAGCATGGCGGCGAATATCCATAAGGTTGTATAATTACAACATAAGATAAGTTCCAAGATAAGAGATATTTTTATTTCAAATTTACAAAATCATGATAGGTAAAGTAAAATACTAAAAATATAAACAATAAGAAATATTTAATTAAAAACACGACTAGTTCTACGACTAGTTCATGGATCTCATGGCTGAAGGGAACTAGATAGGATACAATGAACAAACAAACAGTATAGTGCTTGTAACTCCAACCAGTCGATTTTCCTGACCGTGCATTACTCGGAAACAATGTTAAGGGCACTTTTACGCTGGAAATCCAGGCCGACAATGTTTTCAACCCCAGCCTATGGAAGATTCTTATGTTAGGGGAAGCTATAGACCTTCCACAGTATCCTCAAACCAAAGATTATCACAAAATCATAATCGTTTCATTATGAAATTTCTTTATTGTTAATGTATGATTGGAGTTATCCTAGTGTTAAGGTAATCCTATGTATTTCATCTAAATCGTTTCCCTTGTTTATTAGCTTGGGGTTAAAGTAGCTTAATAGATCATTTCTGCCTTATCAAGATGACTCCTTGTAACAGGAAGTGAAAACCATGTTGATCTTCTATTGGTCACCATGAGGAAAACACTAGATATGAAATGACCTCTACCCTTCTATAGTATCGGCCTCCTGGCACGAGATTGGCCCACGTGTTCAGAGTACCTCCTCGAGGTGATCGTCGATAAGAATATGACGAGATCACCAGTCATAGTGGTACATTCGGTATGTAGAGCTCACACTTCCTGCTTCCTAAGAGAACGCTCTAGTTATTAAAAACACTCCAGTAAGATTACTGCACCCGAGATTAGATTTCGCGATACTGGGAGGTGTTTAACATTTAAAATATTCTACACACATATATAAGCTTGTTGGAGAAGAAGTACCGCCTAATTAGCATTATTTTCAGCAGAATTTAAATCAATATAATTCTGAAAGTTATATTTCACATATCACTAGACATCGGTTGACTGTTGACCACGAATTTACAGCCCACGCTCACTATACCCACGTGGCCTGGGTAACAGGGTATACCGCACATACGCTACTGTTTGGAACGTTGTTTATATCCTGGCATATATATATATACAATGTTCCAATAATAATGTTTGGAGGTTAGAAGTATTAATCGACATCAACTGTACAAATATTCAACAATGTGATACAATTGTTTTTGCGACAGAGACAGTCCAGTAGGAGTAAACCTAAAGGTATAAGACTTCAAGTGTCCTTAAAATAGGCCCATGTATACTTCTGTTTTCCTCTTTACTGTACCAAGCTTTTGAATATATAGTGATTTATAATACGTAAATGACGCGTGTATTCAATGCACCAGAACTAATTTCATTGTTTAAGTGCCATGAAGTAAGCCAAGAGGTTATCTGCAGTATACGATTTGATATCAGTATTTGTCAGTATACGCTGTAATCACATCAATTTATATATCTAGGTCTGCATATCACAGATCACAACGCAAATTTTATTATTGCCACGTCGAAAGGAGCAGCGGCAGTCAGCATGAGATGGACTTGAACTCACAGCGATCGCACTAATAGGAGGCTCCTGATCCATTGCGGCCTGCTGCTGTGCCACTGCTCAAGAACATCTGCTCAAGTTGGCAATGGTTGATTACTGGACATCATTTATCTGAAAAGTTGCCTCTTGCGTTAATCTTTATCCGCGGGATGCTTATTGGGTTTGAGAAAGACTTATCTGACCGACCTTTTATCTGACCTGGTGTGATATAAGCTTACTTGGTTTGGGAGATGCCTATTCGATTTAGAAGATATTTGTAAGCCTTGAAATATGCCTGTTCCGTTTGATGCTTGTTTGGTTTAGAAGATGCTTATTTGGTTTGGGAGACGCTTGTTTGGTGTGCCGTAGATGCTTATTCCGTTTGAGAGATGTATTTTTGGCGGTGATCCCCTTCCATACCTGAGCCTTTACCCTCCACTGAAGATGAATTACCATTTACAACCATGTACGGATTTGATGTAATAATAGAGCCTGATAAAAACCGAACGCATATTAACTTACACTGTAAATTATAGTCATTAATAAATTCGTATGTCAAATACCTTAAACTAACTGAACATTTCATGAGGCTTCCAATTAAAATCCCCACAGAGATACTATAACAAGGCATTTTGTAAACATCAGTCACAGACGGGATTTATGACAACGTTCATGCATCATTATGTTCAGTTATAAAAATACGGAAAAAAAAAAGAAGACTTGTGTCGCAACCATTTATATATCCAGAAGCCTGGGACTAATCTCTGCAAAAATTCAGTGCGGGCCAAACTTGCCATAGTTATTTACAATGAATAGAACATCACAAAGCCTTTACCAATATGTACTTGAGACTTGCATGAAGATTTCATTAAAATATGAAAATAACTCTTCAGAGATTTGCCGAAAAGACTAGTAGTAATAAATAATATAAAACATAATATTGGTATAATATTGAACAGAGAAGAAAGATTCCCAAAATATGGTAACCTCCGAATCACAGCAAAGACATGGCCTAAGTTTTCATTCATTATAAACACAGGTATGGTAAAAGTGTAAATCAAATTAAAATAAAAAAACACGTTAAAAATCCTAAAAGCATGGAAGTTGATCTGTAAATTATTTTCATGAAGACATATAATAGCAGTTTATTAATTATGGTGAAGCGTCATGAAACAGTGGCTGAGAAACTAACGGTGGGGCAAGCATAAACAGGTAGACGTGGTAATCTACTCCAAACTCCAAATCCACACATAGTCAACAACTAAAGTTAGTTAGGTCAATGACCATTCATATATCACTGAATATAACATATAACAAGGACGTATAACCGAAAACAAAATCTATACACTAAATCTGCATACATATTTAACGTAATATATGCTGATTGTTATTTTGTACATGTGGAAAATGATCAAACTTTTAACGATCTCATTTCGGACAACGCATATAAACATTATCTATTACTTCGGAAACCAAAGCGAACATATCCTGCCTTTCACTTGTCAATCGAAAGGGCTGGTTATGCATATATACTAACCAGAGCATAACGTCCGTCAGTTATTGTAGTTTTACAATCCTTTCCAATCTTCCCCTCTTCAGTAAGTCATTGTATATTTTATACCAAAGCCGATCGGAATTATAACATAAAACCCCTAAAAAACTTTTTCATCTCACCTGCTACGAAATAAAGACTTTATTTTCGTCTCTTTGTCTCATGTCGCAGTTTCTCAATAACTCAATACCAGTTTCCATTAACGGGGTTTTACTTCGTACGTAAATAAAATCAGTCAAAATTAAAAATGGTAAAAAGTGTTTTCGCTGTCTGGTTGTTAAGGCCGCATATACAGTATCTTTACACATTTCTACGTGTACATATACACCCTTACAGATACACAAGCAGAAAACTCCACATGTGTACAAGTAAGCCACATATAAAAACTGATGCTCAGTTTACAATTTTCAAATCCCAGTGAATCTGACTCTAGTGCATTTTTTTACAAAACAAGGGTCGCACATATAAACAAAAGTAGCACATATAAACAAGCGTCGCACACAAATGAACATGGAAAAATCAAACAGGGTTATATGGACATCGAATTAACATGTGTATTTTAATATTTGGTGCTAATTTTATTCCAATTTCTCTTGTTTTTATAAAAGTCAACTTGTTAATAATATTCTGTCAAAAATGTTGAAATGAAAGTGTCTTAACAGTGTGATAGCCAAATATGGCCGCTATTGGTTATCACCATTATATTTTTGTTCGGCGTATTCAAGATTCTGAATCATGCATGTATATCCAATGTTTTGGAGCTAATGTTATTGTATTTTAAGCCCATGGAACAACCTTTGGAATCCGCTTTTTTCTGTTTAAGCAGTGTTCGTGTCTGAACATATTGGCGATTGGTACACAAAACCTGCCATACCTGTGCAATCTGTAAGTAGTTAGCACATGTTCCAAGTAAAGCCGACAAGTTTTGGGTACATTGGAAGCAACTTTGACTTGATCGGATTTTAAAATGATTGGGTAAGTCTATATTACATGGCCCTGAGCTGGATGGTACAGGGTTTATCAGACAGGCCAGGCTGAATATACCATTAACGATACACTGAAAAAATAAATGTTTAACATTTAAGCGTCTCTTTGATACATATAATAAAGGTACTTAATGTTTTATTGTAACATGTTTAATGCTTAAACACTTAAACGTGTTTACCCAACAACCGATAGTAAGACCGCTTTATAATGTTGATCATATACATTGAAAACTTTAAATCACTCCGTTCAAGCAATAAACCCATTCAATTTACTACATAAATGATTGCATTTATACTATAAATGTGAGTATTTATAAAATACTGCATGTATTTATAAATATATCAATATATTTATAAACATACGCGTGTATCTGAAATATAAACACTTCTTGAACATGTTAAAAGAAAGCATTCATTATAGTGTGTCCATAAAATGGATCAAATTATAGCATTTTGAAACAGTGAAATCATTTTTACGCTCTAGATAGTATATATTTACTGAAAGGCATTAATTTGTTAAGCACGTTTATTATCTGTTGCAGAAATAATTTTAAATGATATTGTCAGTGTACGATATTCAGCCTGGTGTTTGATAACTGTATTATTAGATTTTGTACCGTATTCAATCAGCTACAGCTTGAAGTTTAGCAGTATGATCAAGGCCACTAAGCGGACCACCTACTCCAGTTCAAACTGCAGGCAAGCCTTATACAATGGTTGTTTGGAAATCGCCGATCGTTGCGGCATGTAGCGCTCTCAATGTAATGTGAATTATTACTAAAATGTCCACAAGCCATTGGTATTTTATAAACTTGAAGGATGACGAAAATCAGTTTGAATCATTGCAATTATTCGCCAGTGAGTAGAGGTTATCCTGGACTGATGTCGGTCCATGGACAGGTTTGGGTAAGGCTTTACCTTTGCCGTACAAATGATTGTACACATTCACGGAATGGTGCGTCTCGACTTTCTTCTCGGGCACGACGGTCTGTTGGTGTAAGTGGTTATAGGTGTCATCTGAAGAAGTCGTCACCCCGGATTTCCACAAAGTATCGTACGTCATGGCCGAAGCGCCGTTTGTAGGGACACCACCGACGAGACCTGGCTCATTCTCATACACCGCAGCGTCGTTGTGAAAGGCTCTTTCCTGCTGCTCCATCTGGCGCTGTTTCATTTTCCTCTCTTTCACAAGATCATTGGAGTACAGTGCTTGAGAGTCCTCTGAATACTGTGTAACACTGGCCATGTTGTCATCAAGCTCCGTTCCCACCAGGTCCGACATCCTCACCTCAGCATAACTCTGATTCTGCACGTTAGAGCTTCTCGCTATGTTTCGATCTCTTGGCTCTGCCTCAGCTTTATTAAGCCTCTCGTTCTGTTTTCTTCGTCTGTAAATAAATACATTATTAGAATGAATTTTGCCGTTGTTTCAGCATAACCTTTAAGGCAATTAATGTGATTTTTAAGTGGTATTCATTTGAAACTGTCAATGTACAGACAAGGTTTGGTTAGGGTGAATCAATTTACTCGTAAAACTGGCCACTGTATGGTTGTATATAATACTTCCGATGAGCCATGATCATTCATTCGTTCAGTCCTATAAGGCTTATGTTTTATGTAGGTGATATGTATTCACATGTGTTGGTAGGGGTCATCGGAGGATGTTGCTGCTGACCTTGGTGCAAATTGTTACCACTCTTTGTACAAGCGCAAAAACTATGTGTCAGATTAAAAGCATTTTAAATCCAGTGAATTCTCGGAAACCACTATAGTACCGGACCTGCCGGAGACACAGTGGCCGCGGTGCGTGTTTGTTTCCTGAACGATTCAGTGCACTGCAGAGCACGGCGATTTGCACGTAGGCCTATACTTTAGGCGATACCATCTCCCGAATGCACTTCTGATAACAAAATGATGTATTTAGTCTATTAGCAGATTAGTACTCTTTCGTTTCATTCCGCGCACAAACCTCCATGCCTTACCTGAGGATGACAATCACTACGATGAACACGACAAGCATTAGACCGATCAGACTTCCTATTATAACACCAGCCAAACCTGATAACACATAAAAATCACAACTATAAATATTACCGTTCAGAACACAAATCCGATGGAATAGTTATGGAAGCCACTACCGCCTGACGTCCGTCGTGCCGTTTATTCTATATTTGAACAGGAGAGAGACGGTGTATTTTTCTGGTGGCGCATAATTTTACTCTCCTATTGAAATGCATGGGTCCACATTGCGCTAAAGCGATATTTAAGAAGAACAACACTGCAATTTTTTTCTTTAAAAAAGTATGATTCAGTATGATTTTGGAAAACACTTTGGGGGGGCGGGGGGAGGGGGGCACGGGGAATAGCCTTTACAAAATTTACCAGATCACTAAAACGACACTTAAACGTAAATAGCCGCGTTAAGCGGTCTAAAACACATCACAACATTTAACTTAAAATGTCGCCATCCGGTGAACGGTGTATGCGCATGACCACTGAGTATATGGATAGACTTACTGCCATCTTCGGGACCCAAGGTTAACAATACAAACGTATCATAAACTACCACGGTGTCATTCTGAATTTATCTTGCATGATAGCGCTCCGATTGAGGTACCTTTGACTGCAACATTGTGACGGTATAACCCGTCAAAACCAGATCTGAGACTACCTCCAGGGTCGCAAACGTGCGGTTTCGAAAGCCGTTCACGGATCCTTTCCTAAGAAAGTGTAACCATCAGTGCCAACAACAAAACATCTATTCCCAGAAAACGTAACCCGCTACTTTTCTGCCATGCGCAGTTAGCTGACAGAAAAGTGACACTTTAGGTTAAAATATTGCGCTGGCGTGTTGTTTAGTGCACATCAAGGTGACATTTTAAGTTAAGATGTTGTGATGGTTCACTATTCACAATGCGCAAGTGCATCTACTAAAGTTAAAATGTCGGCCTGGTGCATTTTTTCCAAGGCACCAAAGCGACATTTTGAATTAAAATATAGAGATGTCACAATGCGCTAATGGAGTTTATAATATTATAATGTCGTGTCGTGTCGTGTGTTGCGACATTTAAATCTGAATATATTGCCTTCCAATTATAGATGTGCCATGCGCAGGGTAGATTTGTAAACTCTGTACAAAGCAGTCCAAAGAACACCCGGTCTTGCGTAAATTTGATTTCACTCACAAAAAGTGAAAGCCCTCAATTTTAAACTCAGATACTGCGATTCTGTCTTCTTAAATTTCCTTGAGAGATAAAGCGGCTATGCAATATTTCATTAAAAAGTTGAAGTTTGTCGTTGGCAATTTGTCAGTGGAAGTATCAAAATGGGGAGTCACGTCATGTTAGAAAGTTAGATTGGCATAGTTCTCTCAGTTTGATATTTTATTTATAAAAAGGCGCGTTCCTATTATGCAAATGAAGGACGACGGGGCGACAGAGCAACGAAAATATTGCGTTGTCCACTCGTCAGGCAGGAGCGGTGGGCGAAATGCACATGCATGTATATGTATGTATGTATATGTATGTATGTATATTTATGTATGCTTGGAGTTTTATGTTGTACTTAACGATTCTTAGTCATATGTGGACAAGGAGTCATTAAGTGTGTGTGCATATGCCGTGTCTTTTGTGGCACTGCAAATCCATGCTGCCAAAGTGCAGCCGCCACTGAAGTATCATACCGAAGACACAACACGTGACACCTCACCCAGTCACACTGAACTGGCACTGGGTCAACCAATCCTGTTTCCTTGGTCTAACCTCTCAGGTCTGAGCGCCAAGCGAAGTAGCAACTGGTACCATTTTTAAAAGTCTTTGGTATGATCCGGCGTCTCCCGACTTTGAGGCACGAAAACGAGCCGATGACCGAAATGAGCTTCCACAAATAACTGTTTTATTATCGCTTTCGAGTTACATCAATACGACAATAAACTGATGTCAGGCTAAACCTTGCATAAAAGCTACGGCGTCAATTTTAAAGGGACGTCACTCTCTTCCTGTATCGTCGAATTTTGAAACCTGCGTATTATGATCAGGCAGAATGTAAGAACACAGGTGAAACAGCTCCTTTGCACATTAGGCGGACGGGGTATGGGGGCGGGTAAACACCGAAGTATAAAAGGAAAATCTGGTATTTCTGTAGGAACATTTATCTCAGTGGATACAACAACAACACAACACTATCATACATAAGTCTCTCCATTACAAAGACGTTACTTTCCTTATATTCGGCAACATACTTTTGCATCACATACAAACAACTTTTGTAGGATACTGCATACTTACGAACTGGAGAATCGATCAATGGTGATGTTATCGATGGTAAGGCTAGGGGAATAGAAACATACACAAACACACGTTAGCATGTCTTTATTTAGGTCTATAAAAAGTGTTTAAAGCCATCAGTTGAAGAGCCTCAAAATGAACACATGGATTTTGTTTTCGTTCCTATCGTTTATCCTGTAAAGTCGTGTATATTTGTATTAATCAGTGAACTTTTTGTTCAGAAGTTCCCCTCGTCCATGACCATTAGGCTGTTGGGAATTCTCGTAAAACAAACACAGAATTGTTATGGTGCACATTGAAGGGTGGGAGGAGTTTAAAGCTATTGTTTGTACAGTTTATACAAGTACTCAAGTTTCAGTCTTGTGTCTATATAATACAATGACAGGTTGGGGCTTCATACCTGGTGGCCCCGGCATGGCGCTCTTGTGAAGCAGCACCGAATTATAAATATGTTGGGATTCCGTAAACTTCAAACAATAAAACACACGAAATGGTCAATCATGTAAAATACATAAATGATATATGGTTGATATACGTAGTATATACGGTCAATGCCGATGTTCGTCATACCTGTGCAGTTTGTGCCGTTCCCAAGGAAACCAGTCTGACAGGTGCAGTTGTAGGAACCAGGGACATTGTCACAGTTAGCATTAAGACCGCAGAGGTCCATCTCAACACATTCATCCACGTCTGCAAAGATTTACTAGATATGCACTTATCAAAATATCTATGATCAGATTGTCTGCTAGAGCAAGGAATAACTATATTATTATACCTGATTTTATTAATTTATACTTGCATTGCATTCGTCAAAACCGTATAAAAAGTTCATTGCACAAATATCTGAAATTTGACGTTCGTGGTTGCTGGCCACACCCTCCAAACCCAGCAGATGAGGATTACAGCTCGTGAATTTAAATAACCTTCATGCACATCTCCATGACATAGGGCTGAAATAATGTCAATGTGGCGTTATCGCTCATGCACTCATTACAAGCACCAAACGCTACACCGATGACCTATAGTAGTACAGAATGAAATGAATCGAGCAGTGATGGAAATATGTCTTGCCAAACTCACTAGAATTAAAGGAGGCATGTGATAATCACTAAGCTTGGCTCACAAGCGAGCTGACCGATTCACTTTGACATAGCTCACCACAAATCGTGCGGCTGACTTCTAGTTACTTATTTGATTATTCGATTGGTGTTTAACGCCCTATCCAACAGTATTTAAAATGCAAGTGTTGAAATGCCGACATTTTCTAAGTGTTATAAACACGTTAAATGCGTAAAATATGAGCCGCCGTCGTACTAGTGGAATATTCCTGAGCACGGCGTAAAACATCACTCAAATAAATGAAGTGAAATATGAGTCATTATCTTAAAATATTGTACACGGGCAGGGAGTGAAATATTGGTGGATTATAAGATTATTTAATCTTTGCTGCTGAACGCAACATTCAAAGTTGTTATTTTGGTATTAAAACACGTTAAATTACAATATGTCATAATCATTTTGTAAAGATAAACTTCCAACACTTTACAACTTAGTCTGTCAACTTTAGAAAGTGTTAACGTGATGCTATGAATGGTTCCCTCATCACTGCAAAAATACTGAATTATGAAAGTGATATATTCCGTTTTACGACAACATGTGATAGTTTCGTGGATTGAGGAAATCAGCTTAAAGTGAATACTATATTAGTGAATATTTATTTAATTGATTTAATTGGCGTTATACGCCACACTCAAGAATATGTCACTTATACAACGGCGACCAGCATTATTTGTGGAGGAAACCGGAGAGAACCCGGGAGAAACCAACCATCCACAGGTTGCCAACAGGCCTTTCCACTTACGTTTATTGAAGGAAGACCTTTCCGCGCACGTATATTGAGGGAAGGCCTTTTCACGTACGTATATTGAGGGGAGGCCTTTCCGCGAACGTATATTGAGGGAAGGCCTTTCCACGTACGTATATTGAAGGAGGACCTTTCCGCGCACGTATATTGAGGGAAGTTACAAGTTACAAAATGAACTCTTAGCTTCTAGCTAAAGGTCTCTAATTTCTCTGATCATCTTGTTACCTGTACAGTTGCTCCCATCTCCAGTAAATCCGACGTTACATTTACAGCTGTAACTACCAGGTACGTTCATACAAACAGCATTTGGAGAGCAGGCGTCAGGCTCCGTACACTCGTTCGCATCTACAAACGTACATGAAAAGAAACGTTACTTCATGGATGGTAGTGGGACATTGGAAAACAAACTTGTTGCCAGTTAACGATTAACAATTCACACAAAAGTTATGATATGAGACTATATTAGTTAGCAATACCTTCATTTCATAGAATTTATACAATATCGCGTTTTCTGTGCGATGTTAGAATAGATTATCGTACTCAGATATAAGACTATATTACGCAACACCACTTAGGATACAAATTTGCGCATCGAATACTAATGTCTTAATGCTTTGCTCAGCCTATTGCAAGTCATGGAAAAGATCTTAAAATCTGTGTTCTATATTGCTATTTACTCCATGGTATCCACGTAGATAGGGATGGCACGACCATGAGAAAGATCATTATTTGTTTGATTGACGCCATGTTTTACACCCTACTCAAGAACCCGCCGGAATCCTACTACTATCCGCAGGTTACTGGCAGACTTTCCCACGTACAGCCGGAGAGAAAGTTAGCATGGGTTGTCCTTGAACTCACCGCTTTGGTGAGAGATTCCTCGGTCATACCGCCGAGCTGGCACGCTAACCACACGCTAACCACCTCGGTCACCTCGGTTCCCAGAAGGATCATTAAATCTTACAGATAATAACACTATTTCAAAGCAGGATATGGTTACTTCGTTTGGATAGAAGTTAATCCCATGTTTGTGCAGACGATTCTATCATGGCGATGAGAAAGATGACTATGTCGACAAATGTAGGTATGTGGGCATGCTATATGTATGATAATACCATGTTAAGTTTATATTTACCTTCACATTGTCTTCCGTTCCCATGGTAACCAACCTTACATGTACAGTTGTAGCTTCCAACAGTATTGTCACAGTCAGCATTAGCAGAACAGGAGTTATCGCTATTACATTCGTCTACATCTAAAGAAAAATTTGATATGTATTAGTTCCATGTTCCAATCCTAAGGCGTTAAAATATCGTGATGGAGGCAATTGTATTACCAATAGAGGCGACCTGCAGCCCGATCTGTTAAGGGGGCACTCGACGACACTCAGGTTCGATCCTTCCAATTGGCCTTATATCACTGTATGTCACTGACGAAAATATCAAGTATTAGATGAACAACTGTGCTGATGAAGCAGATCCAGATTTATGGTTTACCTAGGTGTCCTCGATAACCATCCTGACGTATACAGCATTGCCACAGACAACATTTAATGATGGAGCAGCGATGAAATCTAAGATTCTGAATAAATTAATTACACATACATGTTCATCTGATCATTCAGTGTCGATTCCTTCACATCATTTACCTTGTGTCCTGGGTAGAAATAACTACTGTGTGTCGTTTTCTGCTTTTGCAAAAAAAAAAATAAACTAATAGACTAAACTGAAATCCCACAATTCTTAGCTATTTAAATCTCCACACCTTCAACGGTATAATAGTTGGGGTGTTCATTGGCGGCAGCACTTTGGCGGCTTGGACCCTGACACAAGAAGACACAGTATATGTACACACACCTAATCACTCGTCGTCATCATATGAGTGAAAAATTGCTAAGTGCAACGTAAGCATCCAACCATTTATTTATTTTATGGGTGTTTTACGTGGCACTTCTGAATTACTAATATACGAGGACGACCAGCTCTATGGTGGGAGGGAACTGGACAAAGCCCGGCGGAAATCCACTGCCATCCGCAGATTCCGACGCGAATATACATGATACTGTGTTTACCGACCATCAGTTTGTGTAAAAGTAGATAGTCCCAGCAATGCCTTCTTCGTCCCTTTTTAACATGCAAATGTGAATAATAACCCACAGTTTTATTGCCAAAGGTGCCAGGTACTATATCCACAAATACGACACTTACCTGCACACACTATCCCATTCCCTTTAAAACCAGATTTACAGGTACATCCATAACTTCCGATTGTATTGACACAGTGAGCATTATCTGAACAGGGTGAAGTGCCATGACATTCGTTTCTATATGGAAATGAGCAAAACTAAGGTCTAAACTACACGATGAGTGAATCATACATAGTGTACGTATATTAAATCATTATTTTTCATCATATGTCCATACACAGGATCATCTTCAGAAATCACACGGTATGAACACATTTAAATCTGAATCCAACAGATAATCCATGCCAAAATCGTTATGATAAGGTCAGAAGACCCGTGTATAAGTCGGCTAGGCAGAAAAGATTAAAGACGGGTATGGAAGATGACGAGAATAGACTTATTGCGCAAAAAACAGCTGAAGACACAAACTATCCGCATCTTTCGACCCACTGGTATATATACATTTAAAACCCAGATAGTTAGCTTTAATCTCGGAAATATTTATAAACTGAAAGAGTCATTTGACCTCTTATGTTTTCGTAGATACATATTACCTTAGTTTTATTCGAAATATTGGTGATTTTAGGGCCGCCATGTTGCATTTATACAAATTAAGCTCTGCTCCTCTACTTAGATTTTGGTAGGCCTTTAGCATGTCATTCTGGACAATGATCTAGGATATATGCCACCAAAAAATTCTTTTGCAAATTGTGGTGAACATAGTTTTGTCAGTTACTCCCAACATATTTCACCAAGCTGTCTAAATACCATAGTTATTCTGCATGCTCGAGTGGTTCCCTTACCCTTTTCGCAGAACTGTATTTAACACTACATACGGGTATAGAATAAAAGGGTCATAAATAGGAGGCCTATAATGGAATAGATTGCTCTCCGAAAATTCAAAGCCTGCTGTCCTAGATCCGTTTTCAGTTCACAGTTATAGTCTAAATTGATCAGAAAAAATACCATTAGGGACACCGCCAGTAAACAAACCAAATACCACATGCTTGTTGTCACCTGGGCGGCAGATAAGAAATTTCAGCTATGTATCATACCTCATCTAATTTCATGCAATGAGTAATATACCTAAACACGGAGCATTACACGCATACATATAACAGTGTATAGAGACCATTTCTATATATGTGTACGTGTAGAAATCACCCACACATACTCTGTTAACACTGTTCCATCTGTAACAAGTGAAAAACTCCTTCCAGCATGTGAATGACACTGGTGAATTCGTACACAGCCTCAAGCCACACAAAACCTGGTTGCACTCATGTATATGTCACACAAACATACAAGACACATACAACTTGAAAGCCGCCACAGTAGTTTCTGTTTAACCAATTATTATATGGGTAAATTAAACCTCTGCCCGAAACAATACCTTATCTTAGCGGCTAAGCATGTAATCTGCAGACACTGGAGCCGCAGTGTTTTTGGCAGCAGCCAGTCAAAAATGGCGGGAAATGATAGTCTGTGTGTGAAATTAACTTACACGGAAACTAAACTCGATTTGTCAGAAACAATCACACTGGTTTCCCAGACCCTAACCCTACATGTACGTTACTATAGTGTGAGACTTTAATACATTGCAACAATGTTGTAAATTGTTGTAAAGCTGTTGCAATCATTTGTATTTTAAGTCAACTTTAGAATCCTGCCATTTTTACCAACTTCCCAGTGAGTGTGAAATGTTGAATGGTCCAAGATTGCCTACAGGGAACATGTAATTTCTGTCGCCATGTGAGACTGCCCTGAACAGATGTGAGTACACGGATTATACCTAGTATGTCCTTTCACACAGTTCTGAGATATTAATTAGTGTTGGCTGATTAGTGCCTTTCTCCGCCAAAACACATAAAAAACCCCTTTGCAGTTTTAATGAAGAAGAAAACTTTAAAACGTGACACTATAGGCTGAAAAGAGCACACTTTTTTCCATCTGGTGGTGCTGCATAATTCTGCGATTTTTCCTCGCCATACACGTAAAGCCTGAATACGACAAAGCTGGCATAAATCGCTGAGTCCATCGCTCCTCCATCTTTAACATCATGTAATTTATGCTCGGGGTGCGTTGCCTCTCAGCCAGTGACAGTCGTTCAAACTGCCGGCTTGTTCGTGTAAACTCGGAACCTGCGTCCACCATTCCGGTTTCCCGATCGTCAAGCGGAAAACGAACTGTACTGTCCGCTACCTTCTGGGAAGAAGAGTTATACCGGAAATGTACTAACTGCACTTTGGCGGTTTCCAACGGCAATTCTCCTCAATTCTCCCACAGTACACTTCAGGACTAGTTCTTAGGCAAAATGGAGTCGCCCACAGCGGATTTTGGCGCTGACTTTATTTATAATTTATCAACTTGAGGTACATATTAGAATTTTTTATCGCATGCACCTGCGAAGATATGCATGCTCTTTTAAGTGGTATTTGATTGATATTGAAATTTTCTTCTCCTTTAAGGTTCATGTAGGCTATGATTGGGAAGCTAATCCGCATAACATAGGGTCAAGCCGGCGAGAGAGAAGTTTAGAGATTTCCAGACCAGTCACACTTTTATTTTTACTTATAAATTAAAATAAAGGAAGAATCAAGCGACATTTGTTGCAAACCTGTAAATTCCAAAACTATCTCAAATCATGATAGTGTCAAACAGGCAACCTAATGAATGCTTCACTGATTGTCTTAAGCGTACTAGCTACACTGCATTATACGGGAAAAGTGTTGTCTGTTTACAGATCCAGAAATAGATGTCACAATTAAATCATTAAATGGTTTTCAGTGATAAAGATCAGATTTACAGGTATGTATCTTTAAATGCAGTAAACTGTTTTGCAAGATTCACGCACCTGTTGTTTTGTAACAAGATAGTCCAGACATTTTCATTTCTTGTTTTCATAAAATGGTGATCATAAACCACACATGCATCGATTGAACATTGTGTTCGCATGTGTGGAATTGGATACCTTCACACTATACCCATTGCCAGCTTCATATTACAACCATTTTTAATCATTGTATTTGTGCAAGGTTATTCCCATTCCATTTCTTTTTCTGAGAGAGCATAATCATGTATGCGTAAATGTCTTACAGGTAACTGAAAGCGCACAGAATTCAACATTAACCAATAAGATAAACTTATTCTTATTGGCCCGCCCCTTGTAATAATGAGTCGTCACTGTTGCGAAATTTCTCGCCAAATCTATACCAGCAGACGAGAGTTTTCACTTGACTCACTGTCACGTGGACAGTGATGAGTCTACGCATTTTCTGGAGACTTTGCTTCTGACTTTGTTACAAAATCATTTCAGTAGAGCCATCATGTGTACATAGAGCCACACAAATGTATCACAGTGATATCCACGACACATTTAATCCATTTACCGCGGTAAGAATTGAAAACAATTACCAAAACAACACGTGGTTCGATTAGTCTCTGCGGTGATTGACGGGTCCCCCAAACAATGTTGGAACTTCAAAGGCTATACCCAGAGCTGTGCAAAGTTGCGATTTGCATATCAATACAACTCGGCTGTTTATATTTGATTACCCTCAGACAGTTCTAAACTGACATCTCCTCACCGAAATTTCAAGAGACTCAATACTGTTGTTAGATTATTAGAGCCTACATTTGTAAAGTGTGAAGACGCAGATCTATGTATGTTCTGATGCAAACAAACTGGGTGAAAATGGATTTTCTGATGACAGCAAACCTGTAATGCCGAGCCTAATTTCGATAAGTCAGAGCAGTATTCAGTGTTCATGTTAGACAATGTTTTGTTCAAGGTAACAAAACGAGTTTTGCATGATCGCCAAAAGACGCCCCCTCCCCTTTTTCTCTCTACCCTGTCACCCTGTTACAAAGCTCTGCCCAGGTTTACCCACCTGTGTTTTAGGCGACATTTTCTTGTTAAATCGTGAGTGCAGACCGAAAAGGTATTTTTCAAATTATGATTGTTTTGTTTCTCTTTTTGAAAGCCAAAACAAATGACACCTATTTTCAGTCAATCAACATATTTTTAAACAAGAGTAAAATATTTTAATTCCGGTGCGATCCCGACAACATAAAATTTTTGCTCGATTTTCGTGGCGCATTCATATATATACAGGCCTCAGCGGTTCGTTGAAAATTGCTTCAGATTGACCACTTATTGGGTGTCTCCACTGTAAAGGGCTGCAAATTATCTGTAAAGTCTACGGGAAGGTTTTGACTGTCATTAAAACCTTGGCGCCCCAGTTGTCCAGCTCGAGTGTCAAGTTACCATATGTGAGACGAGGCTTCCATGTTGAGTTAGCCCTGAAAACGATTACCCATTCCTCCATTTCACACCCCCAACGCTAGTAGGAGCGCCCCCTGTGGTAAGGCGGCAAATCCTGTCCGAAAATTTGGAAGAATTACGGTACCCATCAGAACTGTCATCATTACAGCCGTAGTTAACTCACTCAAACACTCCCCGTTAGTCAGCGTGATCAGTGTATAACCATCAGGACAGACATCACTACAGTGGTAGATAACTCACTCCTGGACTCTATGTTAATCAGTGTAAACCCTACATTACAGTCATCACTACACTGGTAGATAGCTCACCCACACGCTCTATGTTAGTCAGTGTTATCAGTGTAGGCCTATACCCATAAGTACAGTCATCACCACAGTGGCAGATAACTCACCCACACACTCCATGTTAGTCAGTGTAAACCCTATAGGACAGTCATCACTACACTGGTAGATAGCTCACCCACACACTCTATGTTAGTCAGTGTTATCAGTGTATACCCATAAGTACAGTCATCACTACACTGGTAGATAGCTCACCCACACACTCTATGTTAGTCAGTGTTATCAATGTATACCCATAAGTACAGTCATCATTACAGTGGTAGATAGATCACCCACACACTCTATGTTAGTCAGTGTTATCAGTGTATACCCATAAGTACAGTCATCACTACAATGGCAAATAACTCTCCCACACACTCCCCGTTGGTCACCGTATACCCGTCAGGACAGTATTGACTGCAGCGATAGATAACTCACCACTCACTCCCCGATAGCTAGTGTATTAGTACACTTATAACTAATAGTGGTAGATAACTCATCCACACCGCTGCCGATAGTCAGTGTAATCAGTGTTTACCCACTTGGACAGTATTTGGTTAAGTTTTCTGCCGATGTAGTTATGATTCTTCATGAGGTAGCAATATTTTAGCCACATCGTAACAATGTTCTTTATATATGTACACGTATTCAATTATTGTTTCCCTTGTATCAGATATCATATAATTCGTCGATAATACAATCGTTTCATTGGCTCACAACAGCCCACGTTAGTTATCTGGGTTCTTAAACCAGATAACTTATCATCTTTAAATATCAATGATTTTGAAGTCATCACTTATGACTCAATATTAAGAAGTATGGAATAGTACATTTCGTCTTAAAAGAGACAGAGACGTCTATACATGTTCCATTATCCTTAGCCCACATAGGGCAACCTTTTATTGAGTGAGTGAGTGCTTATGGCTTAACGTCGTATTTAACATTTTTTCAGTCATATGACGACAAGGGAGTCCTTAGAGTGCATTTATCTGCAACGTGCCTCCTTGTTGCAGGACGGATTTCCATTTCACTGAGACGACTTACCGAAGGCAAGTTAGCCTGCCCACCTGAGTCATTATTACTGATATGGGTCAACGAGTCGTTGCACTAACCCCTTCATGCTAAACGCCAAGCGAGAAAGCTACAACTTTCTTCTTTAAGGCCTTAAAGGATTGACCCTGACCCTTCCGCCCCCGAATTGGACGCTCTACCAACAGAGCCATCGGAGCCGGTAAATACTGTATGGGATATCACGTTGACCTCATCTGTTATGCTTTTTTAAGCTATCCAAATCTCACTTTCCACACCATCACTTCATCTAGTAAGAGGATACAATATACTCTAATTCTTTAAATGTTACATCGCTTCTCTCAGACATTTATATGTATCGGACCACCAGTCTTTCTTGACACATTTCATAAGGCAGTCCACATGCATGCAATATAGATATTCTGTTCGAACGGTCCCTTTATATCCTTCCCATAGAACTGACTTGCCACGGCATGCGATTAAACTGAAGAGGTCCTATCAAATGATGTAGATAGTTCTCCGAATTCAGACCCTGCTGTCCTAAATTTGTTCTCAAACCCTTGCTACAGTCTGACTGAATAGAAAACTATAAAAACAGACAGCCCGCCTATTAATAAACTGAACATCGTATCTTATTGTACGGTTTGTCACAAGGGCAGCAATTTGCGAATATCGCCTATGTATATGTTATATTTCATTTCACACATTTGTGTATCATGGCTAAACATAAGGTATTATAAATGCTGTGGGGAAACTGTGCTCCATGCACCCCGAAATACTCCTGCATGAATTATTGCTATACGGAAGAATTATGCACCGTTAAAGAGACATGAATTGATAAAGAGTAAAAAAATGTCTTTAGGCAAGTGCAACCTGGATATATGTAACACTGCAAGGAAAACCTAACAGTAAACTATTTCTATGTAGGAGTCAACCATTTCTATGTAGGAGTCATATTTTTCTATGTCGGAATCAATCATTGTAATATACCTGTGGGAATGTAGCCAACTCACCCACACACGCTCCGTTACCACTGTTCCATCTGTATGTGTAACCCGTGATACACTCAGGCAGACATCTGTATGACCCTTGAGTATTCTGACACTTTCTGAGGTAACACGGATTCCGGTTGCACTCATCTATATCTGAAACAACGTAACACACAGGACATTAATTGTAATGGGTAACATACAACCTGGCCCATTATTGTACGGTAAATCAGACCGACAAGGGTTTGTTGGCAAAACCACCCTTCATGCCAACAACTGAAATCTTTTAATTAATTTACGCCATTAAATTGTCGAATTAAATACATACATCCATTGTGAATTCATAAAGGAGTGAGTGCTTGGGTTTAACGTCCTACTCAACAATTTTTCAGTCATATGACGAATTCATAAACGATACATTATGGGTATTTATATTCAGTAAAGATTGCAGTTATTAAAAACAATCGATGATACATGCTTACTCAGCAAAATGTTATAATACTATCTTGGATATGATAAAAGTAGTGAGTAGATTAAATGTATAAAGACTTCAAACTCAACGTCAGCCACTTATCTGAAATGCTTGGTATCGAAAATTGCTATTGTTGTACAAATCTACAAATCAATCATGGGTTGGAATTTTTCATAAATTATGTAAATTTTATCATTTAGGTAACGTTAAACACGGAGTTTTGTCAAAAAATCCACATTGGCTAATTAAATGATTTTTTCTGTATTTACCAAGGATAACTTGAATTAATTGCTTTCGGTACATAATCAGGCTCCTACCTGTACTATATATAGTGTTAAAATGAAAAAGTTGTAATGCGACCAGTTTTATAATGTTTAGAACTTTTATCGACTTTTCATCTACTTTAAAAGCTCACATATTAAATGTCTACCAAAATTAAATTATCGGAACAGTGTCTAATTTGCATAAATCTACTAAAGTACAATTTGGGACTAAGAACTGAGAAATTTAATATCAACATTCTAATTGGCCAATATTTATCAATGCCTTAAGAATTCTGAATATGTGTTCTACAGAATATAGAGTGATATTTACCCACACATATAACCTGATATAACCTTATGGTCGATAAAGTTTCATACTTACATGTACAAGACACGTTGTTTGTGTGTGAAAATCACCATTACTATTGTCAGACGATATTATAACAAGAATCTTAACTTGAATGATACACTATTTCTGAGCAAACTAAATCCCCCCCCCCCCCCCCGTTTCCTGAAGTAAGTATCTTCACCCAGAACGCAACATTATCATTGCAGGAAACCGTAACCATAGGTAACCAAATATAAGGACGGGTTTTAAATGCAAAATGAACAAAAAACATCTTAAACATCAAGTATCAAGTATCTATTTCTTATGACATAGGCCAATGACTTTTTAAACATAATTACAGAATTGTTAGGGACGATGTCAGATAATTAAATATAGTGTCAACTAAAGACAAAGACTATTCAGTACACGTTAAGCAAGCTCGTCCCTTTCCGGCGCCCAGGACGAGTCCATACAAGACCATACAATCCAATAACCTATTTATTATACACCCACTTGTCAAAAACGTAAGTAAATAAGCTTGTACGCTAAACAAATTGGGTAAAACCGTGCTAATTATTTCATATCGCGTAACAACAGCGGATAACCGGTTGCGGATGAATATGGAATAATGAGTGCAGCACTTTCATTGGCTGACGGAAAACTGGGTCACGCGCATGTGGCCGAAGCGGTATTTTACAAATATAAGTGTAAAGAAAATAACTGCAGACGTTTCAGTGAAAATCAAAAGTACAGTTATTGAAAACTGCGCCACTGAACAGACTAGCGTAATCTTTACAGGATGAGGACGAAAGAGAAGTAGAGTTTGCTGAGAAAGTTAGCTGATTATCGTTGGGATTCTGCGCGGAAGTTGATGACATCGGAGTCGTGAAAACTTCGTTTATGTGCACTTGAACTGACCGGCCAGGGAGTGGAAGCGCGGGAGATGGTTAACTGAAGGCGCGATTGCCCTGAAGTAAACTTGACATTTGATCTAATTTAGAATCATACTCCTGGATGCTAGCAAGGGATTTGTGTCCGGTGGCCTGCACAAGTTTATGTGGGGCGACGCCAGATTTTACAAGGGTTTGGGCGGTTGTTTTTCGGATCGAGTGTTTAGTTTTCCGGCCTTTCAGTCCAGCAGCCTCGGCTGCCCTCTTCATTAGCTCTCCCAAACGATCCTCTCCCATTGGAATCGAGTAATACCACACACCTGGATCAGGTTTGAGGCGACATTAGGAAATTGGTGTGAGGTAGAAAGGACTGTCCGGAGACACAGATTTTTCTGGACGAGCACAGACCAACATGTTGTTGTGTCGTCTGGTTGTTGACAAACAAAAAGTAGTCCGTACGTGTGACGTCAGAGTTGCAAATGTCCAATATATTAAACATATTAGACAGTTATGTTTACTACACAATATAGTAGGCCCTGGAACACTTAGGTGTATAATAAATACATTTATAATCCGGAAAGTTAGCTTTAATCTCGGATAAAAACTTATAAAACTATAAGAGTGACTTGATGTCATGTGTTTACGTAGATACATGTTACCTTAGTTTTCAGGGAAAACCCATGTAGGGGTGTAGACACAAAAAAGACCATATACAATCGTCGAAATTAGAGAAACATTAAACACCGATCACTGATTAGTGTAGTCGAACAACACAACATACCTATTTTCTTTTTTCACAAGATTCCAAATAAGATGGGCACATGGAGTAAACAAAATTAACACTGTTAAAATTAAGAAATACCTTTGATTTGAAAGCAGTGGTTTATCTGTCAAATGGAATTTTGGGGTATACGTTTCTACGGTTTCACATTCCTATGCATCAGTTGGTGTACAAAATAATTAAAAAAAGAATTATAATTAAATAATTACACTGTAATGCAGCTGAAAATTGAAACATTAGGGATTTTAGGACGGCCATGCTTCATTTATGCAAATTAGCCCGTGCTCCACTTCTTAGATTTTGGTACTAGTTATTGCATGCTCGAGTGGTTCCCTTACACTTTCCGCAGAACTGATTTAACTGATTTAACTAGGACGGCCATGCTTCATTTATGCAAATTAGCCCGTGCTCCACTTCTTAGATTTTGGTATTAGTTATTGCATGCTCGAGTGGTTCCCTTACCCTTTCCGCAGAACTGAGTTAACTGATTTAACTCTACATACGGATATAGAATAAAAGGGTCATATATAGGAGGCCTAGGATGGAATAGATTGCTCTCCGAAAAATCAAAGCCTGTTGTCCTAAATCCGTTTTTAATTCACAGTTGAAGTCTAAATTGATCAGAAAAAATACCATTAGGCAGATAGCCTGTAGACAAACCGAATATCATTTACATGTTGTCACGTGGGCAGCAAATAAGAAATTTCGGCTATGTGCCATATACTATATCTAATTTTATATAATGAGTAATATACCTAAACATGGAGTATCACACGCACACATATAACAGTGTATAGAGATCATTTCTATATATGTGAACGTGTACAATTGTAGCCACCTCACCCACTCATACTCTGTTAACTCTGTTCCATCTGTAACCCGTGAAAAAACTCTTTCCGGCATGTGTATCAGCCTTGAGAATTTCTGACACAGCCTTAAGCCACACAAAACCTGGTTGCACTCACTTATATGTCACACAAACATACAAGACACTCATTGTAAGTATTAACATACAACTTGAAAGCCGCCACGGCAGTTTCTGTTAAACCAATCATTATATGGGTAAATAAAATACCTGTGCCCGAAACAATACCTTATCTTAGCGGCTAAGCATGTAATCTGCAGACACTGGAGCCGCAGTGTTTTTGGCAGCAGCCAGTCAAAAATGGCGGGAAATAATATGAGGGTCTCAAGTCTGTGTGTGAATTTACCTTACACGGAAACTAAACTCGATTTGTCTGAAACAATCAAACGTTTATAATCCGTCAAAACATTTACACATGTTCAGTTTGTTTCAAATTCATGTTAGCATGTATATTACTTTAACACCTTGGTAAAATACTGTTGACAATATTGTATCGCCGGGTTGAAGGTAACCTCTCTACAGCCCCTGACACTGATTTCCCAGGCCCTAACCCTGCACTTACATGTACGTTACTATAGTGTGAGACTTTAATACATAGCAACAATATTGTAAATTGTTGTAAAGCTGTTGAAATCATTTGCATTTCAAGTCAACTTTAGAATCCTGCCATTTTTACCAACATCTCAACGCGCGTGAAATGCTGAAAGGCCCAATGTGACCCGCAGGGGACACGTAATTCCTGTCATCATATGAGATTGCCCTGAAAAAATGTGAGTACACGGATTATACCTAGTCCTTTCCCACCGTTCTGAGTTAGTGATTAGCGTTGGTTGATTAGTGCCCCACCCCCGCCGAAACACAAAACATGCCCCTTTGCATGATTAAGATTCATGCTGGGAAGCTAATCCGGATAAAATGGGGTCAAGTCGGCGAGAGAGAAGTTTAGAGATTTCCAGACCAGTCACACCTTTATTTTTATTTATGAATTATAATGAAGAAAGAATCAATCGGCAGTTATTGCAAACCTGTAAATTCCAAAACTATCTCAAATGATGATACTGTCAAACAGGCAAGTTAAAGACTGCTTCACTGATTGTCTTAAGCTTACTAGCTGCATTGCATTATACGGGGAAAAGTGTTGTCCGTTTACAGATCCAGAAATAGATGTAACAATTAAATCATTAAATGGTTTTCAGTGATAAAGATCTGACTGACAGGTATCTATCTTCAAATGCAGTAAACTGTTTTGCAAGCCTCACGCACGTGTTGTTTCAGACAGTCCAGACAGTTTCAGTTCCCGTTTTCATAAAATGGTGATCATAAACCACACATGCATCGATTGAACATTGTGTTCGCATGTGTGGAATTGGATACCTTCACACTATGCCCATTGCCATCTTCATATTACAACCATTTTTAAACATTGTATTTGTGCAAGGCTATTTCCATTCCATTTCTTTTTCTGAGATAATCACGTGTGCGTAAATGTCTTACAGGTAACTGAAAACGCACAGAATTCAACATTAACCAATAAGATAAACTTATTCTTATTGGCCCGCCCCTTGTAATAATGAGTCGTCACTAATGCGAAATTTCTCGCCAAATCTATACCAGCAGACGAGAGCTTTCACTTGACACACTGTCACGTGGACAGTGATGAGTCTGCATATTTTCTGGAGACTTTGCTTCTGACTTTGTTACAAAATCATTTCAGTAGAGCCATCATGTGTACATAGAGTCACGCAAATGTATCACAGTGATATCCACGACACATTTAACCCATTTACCGCGGTAAAAATTGAAAACAATTACCAAAACAACACGTGGTCCGATTAGTCTCTGCGGTGATTGACGGGTCCCCCAAACAATGTTGGAACTTCAAAGGCTATACCCAGAGCTGTGCAATGTTGCGATTTGCATATCAATAGGCTGTTTATATTTGATTACCCTCAGACAGTTCTAAACGGACATCTCCTCACCGAAATTTCAAGAGACTCAATTCTGTTGTTAGATTATTAGGGCGTACATTTGTAAAGTGTGAAGACGTAGATCTATGTATGTTCTGATGCAAACAAACTGGGTGAAAATGGATTTTCTGATGACAGCAAACCTGTAATGCCGAGCCTAATTTCGATAAGTCAGAGCAGTATACAATGTTAGACAATGTTTTGTTCAAGGTAAAAAAAAAAACGAGTTCGCCAAAAGACGCCCCCTTACCTTTTTCTTTCTACCCTGTCACCCTGTTACAAAAATCTGCCCAGGTTTACCCACCTGTGTTTTAGGCGACATTTTCTCGTTAAATCGTGAGTACACACCGAATAGGTATATTTCAAATACATAGAGCGGTGCAATGTTGAAAATTGCTTCAGATTGACCACTTTTTGGTTGTCTCCACTGTAAAGGGCTGCAAATTATCTGTAAAGTCTACGGGAAGGTTTTGACTGTCATTAAAACCTTGGCGCCCCAGTTGTCCACATCTCTGTCCGGGTCGAGTGTCAAGTTCCCACATGTGAGGCGAGGCTTCGATGTTGAGGTAGCCCTGAAAAAGATTACCCATTCCCCCATTTCACACCCCCAACGCTAGTTGGAGCGCCCCCTGTGGTAAGGCTGCAAATCCTGTCCGAAATTTTGGAAGAATTACGGTACCCATCAGAACTGTCATCAATACAGCCGTAGTTAAATCACTCAAACATTTCCCGTTAGTCAGCGTGATCAGTGTATAGCCATCAGGACAGACATCACTACAGTGGTAGATAACTCACTCCCAGACTCTATGTTAGTCAGTGTAAACCCAACATTACAGTCATCACTACAGTGGTAGATAGCTCACCCACACACTCTATGTTAGTCAGTGTTATCAGTGTAGGCCTATACCCATAAGTACAGTCATCACCACAGTGGTAGATAACTCACGCACACACTCTATGTTATTTAGTGTAAACCCTACAGGACAGTCATCACTACATTGGTAGATAGATCACCCACACACTCTATGTTAGTCAGTACTATCAGTGTATACCCATAAGTACAGTCATCACTACAATGGCAAATAACTCTCCCACACACTTCCCGTTAGTCACCGTATACCCGTCAGGACAGTATTGACTGCAGCGATAGATAACTCACCACTCACTCCCCGATAGTCAGTGTTTGGTTAAGTTTTTTGCCGATGTAGTTATGATTCTTCATGAGGTAGCAATATTTTAGCAACATCGTAACAATGTTCTTTATATATGTACACGTATTCAATTATTGTTTCCCTTGTATCAGATATCATATAATTCGTCGATAATACAATCGTTTCATTGGCTCACAAAAGCCCACGTTAGTTAGCTGGGTTCTTAAACCAGATAACTGATAATCTTTAATCATCAATGATTTTGAAGTCATCACTTATGACTCAATATTAAGAAGTATGGAATGAGTACATTTCGTCTCAAAAGACATAGAAACGTCTATACACGTTCCATTATCCTTTGCCCACATACGGTAATCTTGTATTGAGTGAGTGAGTGCTTATGGCTTAACGTAGTATTTAACATTTTTTCAGTCATATGACGACAAGGGAGTCCTTAGAGTGCATTTATCTGCAACGTGCCTCCTTGTTGCAGGACGGATTTCCATTTCACTGAGACGAATTACCGAAGGCAAGTTAGCCTGCCCACCCGATTCATTATACTGATATGGGTCAACGAGTCGTTGCACTAACCCCTTCATGCTAAACGCCAAGCGAGAAAGCTACAACTTTCTTCTTTAAGGCCTTAAAGGATTGACCCTGACCCTTCCGCCCCCGAAAAGGACCCTCTACCAACAGACCCATCGGAGCCGGTAAATACTGTATGGGATATCACGTTGACCTCTTCTGTTATGCTTTTTTAAGCTATCCAAATCTCACTTTCCACACCATCACTTCATCTAGTAAGAGGATACAATATACTCTAATTCTTTAAATGTTACATCGCTTCTATCAGACATTTATATGTATCGGACCACCAGTTTTTCTTGACACATTTCATAAGGCAGTCCACATGCATGCAATATAGATATTATGTTCGAACGGTCCCTTTATATCCTTCACATAGAACTGACTTGTCACTGCATGCGATTGAAATGAAGAGATCCTATCAAATGATGTAGATAGTTCTCCGAATTCAGACCCTGCTGTCCTAAATTTGTTCTCAAATCCTTGCTACAGTCTGACTGAATAGAAAACTATAAAAACAGACAGCCCGCCTATTAATAAACTGAACATCGTATCTTATTGTACGGTTTGTCACAAGGGCAGCAATTTGCGAATATCGCCTATGTGTAATGTTATATTTCATTTCACACATTTGTGTATCATGGCTAAACATAAGGTATTATAAATGCTGTGGGGAAACTGTGCCCCATGCACCCCGAAATACTCCCGCATGAATTATTGCTATACTGAAGAATTATGCAGCGTTAAAGAGACATGAATTAATAAAGAGTAAAAAAATGTCTTTAGGCAAGTGCAACCTGGATATATGTAACACTACAAGGAAAACCTAACAGTAAACTATTTCTATGTTGGAGTCAACCATTTCTATGTAGGAGTCAACCATTTCTATGTAGGAGTCATATTTTTCTATGTCGGAGTCAATCATTGTAATATACCTGTGGGAATGTAGCCAACTCACCCACACACTCTCCGTTACCACTGTTCCATCTGTATGTGTAACCCGTGATACACTCAGGCAGACATCTGTATGACCCTTGAGTATTCTGACACTTTCTGAGGTAACACGGATTCCGGTTGCACTCATCTATATCTGAAACAACGTAACACACAGGACATTAATTGTAATGGGTAACATACAACCTGGCCCATTATTGTACGGGTAAATCAGACCGACAAGGGTTTGTTGGCAAAACCACCCTTCATGCCAACAACTGAAATCTTTTAATTAATTTACGCCATTAAATTGTCGAATTGAATACATGCATCCATTGTCCATTCATAAACAATACATTATGGGTATTTATATTCAGTTAAAGATTGCAGTTATTAAAAACAATCGATGATACATGCTTACTCAGCAAAATGTTATAATACTATCTTGGATATGATAAAAGTAGTGAGTAGATTAAATGTATAAACACTTCAAACTCAACGTCAGCCACCTATCTGAAATGTTTGGTATCGAAAATTGCTATTGTTGTACAAATCTACAAATCAAAGTTTTCATAAATTATGTAAATTTTATCATTTAGGTAACGTTAAACACGCTATGCCACGGAGTTTTGTCAAAAAATCCACATTGGCTAATTAAATGATTTTTTCTGTATTTACCAAGGATAACTTGAATTAATTGCTTTCGGTACATAATCAGGCTCCTACCTGTACTATATATAGTGTTAAAATGAAAAAGTTGTAATGCGACCAGTTTTATAATGTTTAGAACTTTTTTCGACTTTAAGCGCTAGCCCGTCTAGTCCAGTAACTATACAAAATGACCCACCGTACACTGGAAAAGAATTTATTTCGGTTTCATTTCTCTCAGAAATGAAAAAGCACACATATTAAATGTCTACCAAAATTAAATTATCGGAACAGTGTCTAATTTGCATAAATCTACTAAAGTACAATTTGGGACTGAGAACTGAGAAATTTAATATCAACATTCTAATTAGCCAATATTTATCAATGCCTTAAGAATTCTGAATATGTGTTCTACAGAATATAGAGTGATATTTACCCACACATATAACCTGATATAACCTTATGGTCGATAAAGTTTCATACTTACATGTACAAGACACGTTGTTTGTGTGTGAAAATCACCATTACTATTGTTAGACAATATTATAACAAGAATCTTAACTTGAATGATACACTATTTCTGAGCAACCTAAATTCCCCTCCCCCCTGTTTTCTGAAGTAAGTATATTCTCCCCAGAACGCAACATTATCATTGCAGGAAACCGTAACCATACGTAACCAAATATAAGGACGGGTTTTAAATGCAAAATGAACAAAAAACATCTTAAACATCAAGTATCAAGTATCTATTCCTTAAGACACAAACATGTCCCCATCTTTCGGCCCATTAGTATATTTATAGGTTATTGGATTGTATGGTCTTCTATGGACGAGTCCTGGGCGCGCAGAAAAGGGATTCGCAAGCTCGTCGCTTTCCGGCGCCCAGGACGAGTCCATACAAGACCATACAATCCAAAAACCTATTTATTATACACCCATTTGTCAAAAACGTAAGTAAATAAGCTCGAACGCTAAACAAATTGGGTAAAACCGTGCTAAATATTTCACATCGCGTAACAATAGCGGATAACCGGTTGCGGATGAATATGGAATACTGAATGGAGCACTTTCATTGGCTGACGGAAAACTGGGTCAGGCGCACGTGGCCGAAGCGGTATTTTACAAATATAAGTGTAAAGAAAATAACTGCAGACGTTCTAGTGAAAATCAAAAGTACAGTTATTGAAAACTGCGCCACCGAACAGACTAGCGTAATCTTTACAGGATGAGGACGAAAGAGAAGTAGAGTTTGCTGAGAAAGTTAGCTGATTATCGTTGGGATTCTGCGCGGAAGTTGATGACATCGGAGTCGTGAAAACTTCGTTTATGTGCACTTGAACTGACCGGCCAGGGAGTGGAAGCGCGGGAGATGGTTAACTGAAGGCGCGATTGCCCTGAAGTAAACTCGACATTTGCTTCTGCTCTACGTGATCTAATTTAGAATCATACTCCTGGATGCTAGCAAGGGATTTGTGTCCGGTAACCTGCATAATTTTATGTGGGGCGACGCCAGATTTTACAAGGGTTTGGACGCCTGTTTTTCGGACCGAGTGTTTAGTTGTCCGGCCTTTCAATCCAGCAGCCTAGGCTGCCCTCTTCATTAGCTCTCCCAAACGATCCTCTCCCATTGGAATCGAGTAATACCACACGCCTGCATCAGGTTTGAGGCGACATTCGGAAATTGGTGTGAGGTAGAACGGACTGTCCGGAGACACAGATTTTTCTGGACGAGCACGGACGAACATCTTGTGTCGTCTGCTTGTTGACAAACAAAAATAGTCCGTACGTGTGACGTCAGAGTTACAACTGTCCAGTATATTAAACATATTAGACAGTTGTGTTTACTACATAATATAGTAGGCCCTGGACACTTAGGTGTGTAATAAATACATTTTATAATCCGGAAAGTTAGCTTTAATCTCGGATAAAAACTTATAAACTATAAGAGTGACTTGATGTCATGTGTTTACGTAGATACATGTTACCTTAGTTTTCAGGGAAAACCGATGTAGGGGTGTAGACACAAAAAAGACCACATACAATCGTCGAAATTAGAGAAACATTAAACACCGATCACTGATTAGTGTAGTCGAACAACACAACATACCTATTTTCTTTTTTCACAAGATTCCAAATAAGATGGGCACATGAGTAAACAAAATTAACACTGTTAAAATTAAGAAATACCTTTGATTTGAAAGCAGTGGTTTATCTGTCAAATGGTATTTTGGGTATACATTTCTATGGTTTCACATTCTTATCCATCAGTTTGGTGGTACAAAATAATTAAAATTAAATAATTACACTGCAATGCAGCTGAAAATTGAAATATTAGGGATTTTAGGACGGCCATGTTTCATTTATGCAAATTAGGCTTTGCTCCACTTCTTAGATTTTGGTAGACCTTTAGCAAGTCATTCTGGATATCTCTGAGAGATATGCCTCCAAAATAAATTCTTTTGCAGTTTGTGGTCAGCTAAGCCAATTTTCTTTTTATCTTGACTGGACTAGTTGACAGACAAGACAGGTTTTCTTTGAAAGATAATTATTTCTGCTATTCTCAAATGGCAACAAAAATTCCGTTGGGTTTTGGCAGCTGATCGATCTTTTGACAAAAAATATCCGTTATAGGCTCATTTTAAAGCACTGTGCGGCCTGAGACATTCCGCGTGTGTCAACCTACAGTTTTTACATTACATTGGCCGGTGTCATTTTGCTTTTGAGAAAAAAACTAAGCTAATAGACTAAACTGAAATCCCACAATCCTTAGCTATTTAAATCTCCACACCTTCAACGGTATAATGGTTGGGGTGTTCATTGGCGGCAACACTTTGGCGGTTTGGACCCTGGGACAAGAAGACACAGTATATGTACACACACCTAATGACTAAAATTGCTAAGTGCGACGTAAGCAACCAACCATTTATTTATTTGATTGGTGTTTTACGTCGCACTTCTGAATTACTAATACACGAGGGCGACCAGCTCTATGGTGGGAGGGAACCAGACAAAGCCCGGTAGAAACCCACTGCCATCCGCAGATTCCGACGCGAATATACATGATGCTGTGTTTACCCACTGTCAGTTTTTACAGTTGTGTAAAAGTAGATAGTCCCAGCAAAGCCTTCTTCGTCACTTTTTAACATGCAAATGTGAGTTATAACCCACAGTTTTATTGCCAAAGGTGCTAGGCACTATATCCACAAATACGACACTTACCTGTACACACGATCCCATTCCCTTTAAATCCAGATTTACAGGTACATCCATAACTTCCGATTGTATTGACACAATGAGCATTATATGAACAGGGTGAAATGTCTAAACTACACGATGAGTGAGTCATACATAGTGTACGTATATTAAATCATTAGTTTTAATCATATGTCCATACACAGGATCATCTTCAGAAATCACACGGTATGAACACATTTCAATCTGAATCCAACAGATAATTCATGCCTGCATCGTTATGATAAGGTCAGAAGTCGGTTCGGCTGAAAAGATTGAAGATGGGTATGGAACAAGACGAGAACAGACTTACTGCGCAAAAACAGCTGAAAAAACAAACTATCCCCATCTATCGACCCACTGGTATAAATACATTTAAAATCCAGATAGTTAGCTTTAATCTCGGAAAAATTAATAAATTGTAAGAGTCATTTGACCCCTCTTATGTTTTCGTAGATACATATTATCTTAGTTTTATTCGAAATATTGGTGTTTTTAGGGCCGCCATGTTGCATTTATACAAATTAAGCCCTGCTCCTCTACTTAGATTTACCAAGTCATTCTGGACAGTGATCTGAGATATATGCCACCAAAACATTCTTTTGCAAATTGTGGTGAACAAATATTTTTGTCAGTTATCCTAACATGCTTCACAAAACTGTCCAAATACCATAGTTATTCTGCATGCTGGAGTGGTTCCCTTACCCTTTCCGCAGAACTGAGTTAACTCTACATACGGATATAGAATAAAAGGGTCATATATAGGAGGCCTAGGATGGAATAGATTGCTCTCCGAAAAATCAAAGCCTGTTGTCCTAAATCCGTTTTTAATTCACAGTTGAAGTCTAAATTGATCAGAAAAAATACCATTACGCAGATAGCTTGTAGACAAACCGAATATCATTTACATGTTGTCACGTGGGCAGCAAATAAGAAATTTCGGCTATGTGTCATATACTATATCTAATTTTATATAATGAGTAATATACCTAAACATGGAGTATCACACGCATACATATAACAGTGTATAGAGATCATTTCTATATATGTGAACGTGTACAATTGTAGCCACCTCACCCACACATACTCTGTTAACTCTGTTCCATCTGTAACCCGTGAAAAACTCTTTCCAGCATGTGTATGAGCCTTGAGAATTTCTGACACAGCCTTAAGCCACACAAAACCTGGTTGCACTCATTTATATGTCACACAAACATACAAGACACTCATTGTAAGTATTAACATACAACTTGAAAACCGCCACGACAGTTTCTGTTAAACCAATCATTATATGGGTAAATAAAAAACCTGTGCCCGTAACAATACCTTATCTTAGCGGCTAAGCATGTAATCTGCAGACACTGGAGCCGCAGTGTTTTTGGCAGCAACCAGGCAAAAATGGCGGGAAATAATATGAGGGTCTCAAGTCTGTGTGTGAATTTACCTTACACGGAAACTAAACTCGATTTGTCTGAAACAATCAAACGTTTATAATCCGTGAAGACATTTACACATGTTCAGTTTCAAATTCATGTTAGCATGTATATTACTTTAACACTATGGTAAGTAATATTGACAATATTTTATCACTGGGTTGAAGGTAACCCCTCTAGAGCCTCTCACACTGGTTTCCCAGGCCCTAACCCTGCACTTACATGTACGTTACTAAAGTGTGAGACTTTAATACATGGCAACAATATTGTAAATTGTTGTAAAGCTGTTGAAATCATTTGCATTTTAAGTCAACTTTAGAATCCTGCCATTTTTACCAACTTCTCAACGCGTGTGAAATGTTGTATGGTCCAAGGTGACCCGCAGGGGACACGTAATTCCTGTCATCATATGAGATTGCCCTGAAAAAATGTGAGTACACGGATTATACCTAGTCCTTTATCACCGTTCTGAGTTGGTGATTAGTGTTGGTTGATTAGTGCCCCACCCCCGCCGAAACACAAAACATGCCCCTTTGCATTATTAAGATTCATGTTGGGAAGCTAATCCGGATAAAATGGGGTCAAGTCGGCGAGAGAGAAGTTTAGAGATTTCCAGACCAGTCACACCTTTATTTTTATTTATGAATTATAATGAAGAAAGAATCAAGCGGCAGTTGTTACAAACCTGTAAATTCCAAAACTGTCCCAAATCACGATCCTGTCAAACAGACAAGCTAATGACTGCTTCACCGATTGTCTTAAGCTTACTAGCTGCACTGCATTATACGGGGAAAAGTGTTGTCCGTTTACAGATCCAGAAATAGATGTAACAATTAAATCATTAAATGGTTTTCAGTGATAAAGATCTGACTCACAGGTATCTATCTTTAAATGCAGTAAACTGTTTTGCAAGCCTCATGCACGTGTTGTTTCAAACAGTCCAGACAGTTTCAGTTCCCGTTTTCATAAAATGGTGATCATAAACCACACATGCATCGATTGAACATTGTGTTCGCATGTGTGGAATTGGATACCTTCACACTATGCCCATTGCCAGCTTCATATTACAACAATTTTTAAACATTGTATTTGTGCAAGGGTATTTCCATTCCATTTCATTTTCTGAGAGCGCATAATCACGTGTGCGTAAATGTCTTACAGGTAACTGAAAACGCACAGAATTCAACATTAACCAATAGGATAAACTTATTTTTATTGGCCCGCCCCTTGTAATAATGAGTCGTCACTATTGCGAAATTTCTCGCCAAATCTATACTAGAAGACGAGAGTTTTCACTTGACTCACTGTCACGTGGACAGTGATGAGTCTGCACATTTTCTGGAGGCTTTGCCTCTGACTTTGTTACAAAATCATTTCAGTAGAGCCATCATGTGTACATAGAGCCACGCAAATGTATCACAGTAATATCCACGACACATTTAACCCATTTACCGCGGTAAAAATTGAAAACAATTACCAAAACAACACGTGGTCCGATTAGTCTCTGCAGTGATTGACGGGTCCCCAAAACAATGTTGGAACTTCAAAGGCTATACCCAGAGCTGTGCAATGTTGCGATTTGCATATCAATACAACTCGGCTGTTTATATTTGATTACCCTCAGACAGTTCTAAACTGACATCTCCTCACCGAAATTTCAAGAGACTCAATACTGTTGTTAGATTATTAGGGCCTACATTTGTAAAGTGTGAAGACGCAGATCTATGTATGTTCTGATGCAAACAAACTGGGTGAAAATGGATTTTCTGATGACAGCAAACCTGTAATGCCGAGCCTAATTTCGATAAGTCAGAGCAGTATTCAGTGTTCATGTTAGACAATGTTTTGTTCAAGGTAACAAAACGAGTTTTGCATGATCGCCAAAAGACGCCCCCTCCCCTTTTTCTCTCTACCCTGTCACCCTGTTACAAAGCTCTGCCCAGGTTTACCCACCTGTGTTTTAGGCGACATTTACTCGTTAAATCGTGAGTGCAGACCGAATAGGTATTTTTCAAATTATGATTGTTTTGTTTCTCATTTTGAAAGCCAAAACAAATGAGACCTATTTTCAGTCAGTCAACATATTTTTAAACAAGAGTAAAATATTTTAATTCCGGTGCGATCCCGACAACATAAAATTTTTGCTCGATTTTCGTGGCGCATTCATATATATACAGGCCTCAGCGGTTTGTTGAAAATTGCTTCAGATTGACCACTTATTGGGTGTCTCCACTGTAAAGGGCTGCAAATTATCTGTAAAGTCTACGGGAAGGTTTTGACTGTCAGTAATACCCTGGTGCCCCAGTTGTCCAGCTCGAGTGTCAAGTTACCACATGTGAGACGAGGCTTCCATGTTGAGTTAGCCCTGAAAACGATTACCCATTCCTCCATTACACACCCCCAACGCTAGTAGGAGCGCCCCATGTGGTAAGGCTGCAAATCCTGTCCGAAATTTTGAAAGAATTACGGTACCCATCAGAACTGTCATCATTACAGCCGTAGTTAACTCACTCAAACACTCCCCGTTAGTCACCGTGATCAGTGTATAACCATCAGGACAGACATCACTACAGTGGTAGATAACTCACTCCCAGACTCTGTGTTAGTCAGTGTAAACCCTACATTACAGTCATCACTACATTGGTAGATAGCTCACTCACACACTCTATGTTAGTCAGTGTTATCAGTGTATACCCCATAAGTACAGTCATCACCACAGTGGTAGATAACTCACCCACACACTCTATGTTAGTCAGTGTAAACAATACAGGACAGTCATCACTACATTGGTAGATAGATCACCCACACACTCTATATTAGTCAGTGTTATCAGTGTATACCCATAAGTACAGTCCATCACTAGAGTGGTAGATAACTCACCCACACACTCTATGTTAGTCAGTGTAAACCCTACAGGACAGTCATCACTACATTGGTTGATAGATCACCCACACACTCTATGTTAGTCAGTGTTATCAATGTATACCCATAAGTACAGTCATCACTAC